>NC_051154.1:30574751-30874751 GCF_013339745.2 Dermacentor silvarum
CCGCATCGAAATTTCGGCCGGGAATTGAACCCGCGACCTCGTGCTTGGCATCGCAACGCCATAGCCACCAAGCAACCACAGCGGGTCCTGGAATAAATTAATGAAAGCTTTATTTTCTTGCTTAATGCTGATGTGGGTTCCCTCTGGTCAGGGGGCCCCTATAGGTTGCCTGCTGTGGCTTGCGCGTCTTGGTCTTCTGTGGCTTGTGTTGGGTCTGGGTTGGGGGCTTGTCGGTCTTCCTGATGAATAGCTGCACAGCGCGAAAAAAAGAAAAAAAAAGAAAGAAAAAAAAAAACATGGGACACATGCAGGTAAAGAAAAGACAGGACAGAAAAGACAGGCAGCACTCGTCCTGTCTTTTCATAACCTATGCTCACATTTTTTTTTTTTTTTTCGTGCTGTACAGCTACATCATGAAGTCAAACAAACTCGCTCAAGCTTCTAAGCTTAATTTCGGTCTTCTTTGTGATGTGGTGCTAGATGTTGCTTGATGTAGGCGATGAGCCTTGTCTGGTCTTTCTGTGTTGAGACTGTCGTGATGATGACACTCGCCGAAGAGGTGATGCTGGTTTAGCATTCCCTGGCATGTGAAGCATCGTGGTGGTGGTTTTCCTTGGTAGAGGGCCATGCGTACTGGGGTTAAAGGGGTTGAGACACCAAATTTTGAGGGTATAAAAGGCCTGCTGTAGGCTTCCTCTGTATGAAAGGACACTCAACATGAAGTGTTGGACACAGCAAACGTTTAAAATATTTAATTCGCTTCCAAAGAGTGCCAAATGCTCGTTCTTGCGATCGAGACCCATCGCTAGCGCGATTAACATCGACGTCACTGTGTTGGAAGCGTAACGCGTTTTAGTGACGTCATACCATATTAGAGTGACGTACAATGACCGGTGACCCACAGCACGGGGCAAGCCTCGAGAGCCTCGAGTCTAGAGTGCAGTATAAGCTGCATCGGACGCAGACGCAGAGTCGGAATCGGAGCTACCGCAGCTAGCGATGGCAACTGTCGGCGTGGGTTTGTTTGCCTGCGCTGGTACAAAACGTGTGTGCGAGAGCAGACGATGCAGCATTGCGTGCGTCACAGCATTGTGGGCCCACGTGACCAAGCTTCCTAGCCAATGACGTCACTGTCCAACTCGGCGCCGAGAAACCGAAAATGATGCACATAAATAATGCGATATTAAATTATTTACCGAGAATATATGAACCTTCCAGCGTGTATCATGCTTTCTGGGGCAATAAGAAACGTTTGAAACAAACAACGCGCAAGCCACAAATTGCTCTTGCTCTTCCTTGGTAAGGTGTGCGTGTGGCATAGGGCGTGTGGCGTACCCCCCCTGGGAACGCATGCATACGGGGGCTAGAGGAAACCAGCTCCGCTGTAATAAAATTTTGTCGTTAAGCGGAAGCTTTAGCTCGGGGCCAAGTCCAATGTCCGTATTAAAATGTACATGTAAATCGCCGAAATACTTGACTACCGCTGAACCTATCTTAATTTTGTTGCATTTGACAGAAAAAGTTAAACTCTGGGAAGAAGAATTTTGATTTAGGACTTAAAACGATCGACGAAAATTGCCAGTCTAGTGGTTTCGGTCTCCTTCATTTCGTGATTCTTGAAGGTCACTTGCCTGATCATCCGGGCTACATGGTTGGCCGCCGCTAGAAGGCAATTCACCGCAATGGTGTTGCGTGCCGTGTTGGAGAATTATACTCCGAGGTACACGTATACTTTGTTCAATTTTTGAACCTCAACCCCAGGAGGAGGACATACTAAATCGAGTTCTCTGTAAATGCTTCAAGATATATCCTTAGGTTTCCCGGTGTCCACGTCCAACGGGCGCCTCATGACCCTGGAAATCCACAGTACCACGAGAGAGCTCGTAGAAGCACAGAGAGTCGCTCAATAGTTGCGCCTCACGAGGACGTAAACAGGCCGGGCCGGCCTAAGAAGACTGCAGGACATCACTCTCCCGACCGCGGTGCAAGATCGGCTCCCCAGGCACATGCATCCGGAATATGACCAAGCTCGTAGAACACTATTCGAGCCCAATACCTATCGAGAACGTGGGACCCCACCCCACCACATTCTACGTGGACGCTACCGGCCACCAAAAGGGCGTAACCACAGCAGTAGCCTGCTCGTTCAGCGGTAGACCAATAGCATCCGTCAAGACCCCTCATGCGACTCGCGCGGAAGAGGTGGCCATCGCCCTGGCCATATTTGCCCATACTCGGGCAGTATGACAGATTCCCAGAGGCTTGCCGAAATTTTATCAGGGGCAGGGTATGTCTCCAGGCCATTCGCATAATCGCGAATCATCCGCCCCAAGGGGTGCGGATATTATGGTTTCCGGATCATCAAGGCAGACCGGGGGAAACGTCACCGCGCACGCATTAGCTTGCGTTATCCCGGGCGTTCGCCCCCGCTGGCTTTCCCCTGGACCCGGGGATCAGCCGATACATTTCACCCCCTTCGTTGCGCACGACCTACATAGAGATATCATTCGCGAGCTTCGTCTTGGCAGGAGGAGATTCCCAGCTCCTCACCGCTCGCTCACCAGAACGGAGGTCGTATATATAGCCCAACGCAAACGTGGCCCCGAACGCAAATGTTCGTCTATTCGCTTACATCGACAATCATGGTCGATGGTTCCTGCACAATTTTTTCTTCTACGAGTCCTACTAATGGGCCTTACGAAACAAAATATTTTCAACAGCAGCATGGAGATTTCAAAAGTGCGCCATGATTTTACACAGATCCTTCAAAAAATTTTGAATCATGCAAAGTTTGCACCAGGCGTACCACTATTTTATTTCGTTTTCGTTTTGTTTGCGAACAGCTATTAAATCAACAGAAAAAAAAACAATAATACTATATACACTGTAACGTTTGGCGTATTCGCCGAGGAGAGGAGGCTGGGGTCATTGTGGTACCGACGCCAGTAAACACTCCACCGAGTCAACGTGTTCACTGAGATGCTGACAGTGACGGCGCATTAGTGGTCGGCATGAGAACGTTACGATGGAGGTTTTCCCAGAACTTCAGCGAAAGACGCCAGGACCTGAAGAAGCTTTACCGTCTGGCGAGCTTGAGCCATGACCTCTCCCCGGTCGTCGGTCGTCAGTGAAACACTGGTTCTGGTATGCTTGCTTTCCCCTTTCCATTATCAGCTTTATTTTTTCTTTCTTACGAAAGTAATCCAGCGCTACATTTTAAGACGCGGACACAGAAAGACATGACAGGACGGGTGCTGTCATGTTTTTCTGTGTCCTCGTCTTAAAAAGAAGCGCTGGATTACTTTCATAAGAAAGAAAAAAGAATGCATGACCAACTAGCCCAGCAACGTGTTTTGTTAAATGAGCAGTTTAGGTGCGGCGCATGGGCTTTGTGTCAACCTTCTCTTCGGAGGCGGTGTGCTGTGCCGATACGAACCACCGGACTGGTTGATTGGAACATTACCCGTTTCCATACCGAGCGATCTAGGTAAAACGGAGGGTTTTTAAGAGACCCTGAGTGTGTGGAGTGCTCTCCCAGAATGATGTAGTCAGCTTGAAGTACTTCACGGGCCTGATTTTTCGGCCCAGGCCCTCTTTACGAAGCCTGAACCCAGCCCGGGCCCGTCATACCAAGCCCAGGCCCGGGCCTGTGTTACTGAGCCCGGGCCCGCGTGTGCATGACAGGCCCGGCTTAGGTAAGTAATATTTTTTTTTAACAGCTAAGCTGTTAAGGCTGGAGGAGAAACGTCCGAATTCCGCAGAAAACTCCGCGCCGTTGCCTAGCAACAACTAAGCCACAGCTGCGCACCACCTGGCTACTTTTAGCCACCGTAACCTGGCCCAATCTCGCCTAGCCGCGCATGCGTCGAAGCAGTAGCGATGACGTCACCTCGCCTCGCCTAGTAACCGCCGGCGCAGGTGCGCGCTCGCTTCGCCCGACACAGACACGGCTCTGCCGAGCTCCCGCCAGCTGCGCGCTACTGCGCATGCGCCGTGACGTCATCCCGGCGTGTCGTCTACTGCGCGCCGCCCTTCGCCCCACTTCCCTTATGTGTGCTAGGACTGCAAGTGCTTCGCGAGGCTTTCCCCGATGCCACGGACCACGAGGAAATGCTTATACACTTCGTATAACTTAGCATCACTTGGCATTACTTCGTATAACTTAGCATCACTTCGTATAGCCACGACAAGCTAGGAACCGATCAGCTCCGCTGTGTCTTTAGCCTTGCGCCACTAGTGCAAGCTACCCCGAAATTTGTTTTTTCGTTTACAGATTGCACCGTATGTGTCAGCCTCACCTTCTCAAGGTCTAATCAGCTGCAGTATGCTGCAGTATGGGAACATCAGGGGCCGTATTCTGAAACGTTCGCCTAGGCGAAATTTCTTTTTTCGCTTTCAGGCGTGCGCACTGATTGGCTAGTTGAGCAAAATTGAATGACGTCGGGCTCAACCACCCAATCAGCTAATCCAATTTTACTAAAACAGCCAATCAGCGCACGCCTGAAAGCGAGAAAAGAAATTTCGCCTAGGCGAACGTTTCAGAATACGGCCCCAGTAATCTGGCCTGTGCTGTAATATTTCCGCTGCTGCGCATATCAACCAAATAAAAATAAACAAAAATTGAACTTATTCTTTGGTATGCTGCTCCTGCTACGCTGAGATCCACTCGGCCACGACCGTCCCGTGTAAACGTGTAAGCGTGTGGCAGCGCGACCTAGCGGTTTCCTCCCAAAGCGCAACGCGCGAGCCGGCGCGTTCAACACACTTCCCCATTCTAGCCACTGTATCCAAAGTAGACGGCAGTTCGGCCGGCGTACCGCCCGCACCACGATCGACGGGCCAATCGACGAATGCGAAGCTGCGCGCCTCCGCCACCGGTGACGAAAACATCGGCTGCAGCTTCTGTTCCAAGCAAAATAATTTCCGCTAGATAAAGTGATCCGCAAATTGTACATTTTATGAAAAAAGTCGCAGTTTCGCCCGAAAGGCGAAGCATCGATTGCGATGGCAAATTAGTAGACAGCTATACGAAGTAAGGATAGTAGTTTTATCGGCCGTATAAAGTTGTAAATATTCGCTTACAAACTAAATAAACAAGCACAGGTAAACATGAACACATATCGCTCGATTACCGCGGGAGCTCGTCAAAACGCTGGAGTGAGAAAGCGCGCCAGCGGCAGTGAGCAAATTGACCTTCGCGCTGGCTCTCGCTTCAACGCGAACTACACGTCGAAAGCGCAGCGCATACGAAGTTACCGGCACTCGGCGAATGCACTTTGGCCCATAGCAGATCGCTTTGAAGATGAGGCGGGCGCACTTCGGCCGCGTCGCAGATCGCTTTCAAGATAGCTCCGTGAACAGCAGCCGCGAACGCTCCCTCCCCGCCTCCTCCTCCTCCCCGTGCCTCGCGCGTGAACGAAGACCACCGTGCGCTTCCGGCCGCCTTCCTCTCTTTCAACTAGTGTCGCTCGTTTGGCGATATAGAACTACGTTGCTTGCTCTTCCAGTGGCCCACCATTCCCGCATTGTTGGCGATCACGAACGCGATCAGGCAAACTTGCGTAGCCGACATAATTTGTTTGGGATGTTTATTGTTATTCAATTCCTGGCTGGCGCGGTAGCGCCGTTGAAAAATATTCCCGCCTCGAATCTTGATCCCCATTGTTCTCGCGTAAAATCGCGCGCTTGCTGTTGCGTGTTACTGCGCTTGCTTGCAACGTGTTACGTTTCAACTCGTATTGCACTGGTTGCGTGTGACCCACCTGTTTTATTCTTTTCATTTGCGTTTAGTGACGGTGATGTAACTGTGTACTGCGCATTCGGTCGAGCTACAGTCGCCCACGCTTCGAATCTATTGATTGCTGGTTGGCACGTCTAAAATACTGCGATCTTTGTGGGTGCCTGCTCAAGGATGCAGACTCGGGAACACGCCGCTTTACGCATAATTTTCTTTCGCGCTATCAATTTAACCCATAAATTGTGCATGGCTTAAATTAATTCGCATCAGCGTTCCTACCGCAAGTCATAATCTGAATATGCTAAATTTCGCGGGCTGAAAACGAAACGTTAGGTGAACTCGCAATTAAAATACATGAAAATCTGGGGCTTTACGCGCCGGAAGCGCGATATGATTATGAAGTACGCCTTAGTAGGGGACTTCGGATGAGTTTTAACACGAAAGTGTTTTATGCCGGGGTCCACCAAGACCTAATACAAAGAAAAAAACCAGAAGAAAAAGTTCCACAAACATGCAAAATTTGGAAATCGAACCCACGACCTCTCGGTCCGCGACGATAGATCGCCGAGCGTTTAACCCATTGCGCCACAAACGCATTTGCAGAGAGCTACACAGACGCGCCTTATATATCTAACACTCCTCCGTGTACCCGCGCTCTTGCTCGGGGCGGTGCCGCCGCCTACGAGCAGAAAAGAGAAGTACTGCATTATGACACTAACGCGCACCGACAGTGAACGCTTCGGTGGTCTCAGCACTACGACGCCTCGATGCCAGCATTCGAAGGGACGCTGGCATCAAGAAGCACTACCAACGCCACCTAGGTGGCGTTCACCGTACTCAGCACAGCGGAGCGTGGCCTCCGCAATTAGCTCTGAAAATGTTTCTGAAGTTGATCGCGGAGGCTGCAATTACGACGCGCTGTACGCGCTGATTTGACTCGGTGACGATTCAGTTACGTGCTTTGTCTTGCGCGTTGTATTAGTGTGTCAGTTACGTGCTTCGCCTTTCGCGTTGTGCTAGCGTGTGCAGCGTAGTGCAGCTTCCATATGCACGACGGTTGCTCATGGTCATCGACGTTGGTAGTCGTGATGGAGGAGACGTGCCACCAGGCGTCAGCGTGGGTGCATCAACGCCTAAGGGCGCTTTAGCCACAAAACACCAATAGACATTATATATCAATGTGCAATAAACATTACACTACTTCTGTGAAGACACGTTTCACTTTCGTGTTCTATACCGATTCCTATATAAGAGGGATCAACCACATGTTTTTTTGCCACCTGTGGCTCTGTAGCAGTGGCGTATCCGGAAATTTTGTTCGGGGGGGGGGCTCACGTTCCAGCAAGGCCTCCTCCTTATAGAATTTGTCGAGAGATCAAATACGTGAATAATAACTGCATTGCCATTGCCATTGTATATTAGATGCTGCAAACGAATTACTGTCAAGTAAAATTTTTATTTTTTCGTAAAAGAATATATTCGTAAATAACCAATAAAATTGTGGCAGAAATAACTGGTATCAATGCTTCCGCGTTTTTTTTGTCTATTTAATAAGGAAAGAAATTATCACACGGACTTTAGAACTATATCAGTTCGAAACCAACAAAGCAGTGCATGCAGCTGATATGAAAAACGTAAAGGCCATGAAATGAACAAGTGAGGACAAATATTTTGATGAATCTTTGTCATTCAAGAACCTTGTTTACATTTTTGTACATATGCAACGGCTAGGGAAAAACCTCAATGACGCTGCCCTTCGTTGGAATAGATTGCGCTGGAGCAGCTGTTACCGGTGGTGTATTGTAATTGCACGGAGATTATAGTCGCAACAGTGAGTACATATAAAAAGCAGGTGTTCTGCAAAATAGATATTAGAAATGCGAAGATAGAATGGAATATACAGATGCGAACATACAACTTGATAGAGGATAAAAAAGTGTCGCTGGAAACAAAGTTCACTGCTTGTATACACAACACCTCGCAATAAGATATTTAAATATACGTATAAGTCACCAATAAATCTACGTATTTAAGCAGACGTCACTGTATATAAAGATAATGCGTCAAACAAGACAAACATATTGCGCAGTCACAGATAGTAAACTTTACGCATAGAAAGACAGACAATCCAGGCAAGAACAAAACTATGATCGCAGAAATCGTGGTATGTACTTGGGCCATGCGCCGGTCTCGACAGCACCATATGGGTAGAATAATAGAGGAATTATGCAGAAATCAGTACGAAAATGTGTAATTTAACTGCTGCCTGCAGAGCAGCAACAAACCTTCTGCACCCAAAATTAAAGAAAGGTATTGCTTCGGTTCAAAAAAGAAGTAAAAGCAGGTAGCTAAAAAGGAAAGAAAAGGCCAAACGAAAGCCACAGATGATGCGGCAAGTTGAACTACCCAATATCCGAGTGTGTTTGTTGGGAAACGCCGCGTGGGCCGGGCTAGTTCTAGCCACCCTAGCCGGGCTTTCAAATGAGCAAAGTCGGTCAAAGTTGGTTATTGATGTCCTCGTAATTTTCGTATTCACATGATAATTTTGATCATGATGATAACTGTTAAAATAAACGTCGAAAATGTCCGCGGTTTTAAAAGCTAATGAACAGTCATACGTTTTCATAATTACGAGTTTATCGACCTGAAGGAACAGAGCCTTTTGCTTGCATTGATATTTGCGGCTTCGCTATCTAAAGGACAAACTTCACTCGGCGGGGAAGTTTAGCGAAGCGGTCAATGACTTTGGACACGTTGATGCCGACGTCTCTGGGCGTATAAGAAGCGCCAGCCTAACCATGCGTTCCTCAGACATTATAGAGCGCAAGTAGTTTTTTAGTAATCTCATGTTAAAAAATATTCTCTCTGCGCTGGCAGTGGTCATTGGAAGGGTGACTAAAATCTTGAGCAGTTTGTACACAATTACATAGAACCTGCAGTCGGAATGAGAGAGGGAATCTATTACGGTGCTAAAACTTAAAAACACTCCTTCAATGACGTTGGAATCCTTGTTTAGGTACCTTGCATAAACAGTAAGCTGTTCGATTCCAGCAATATCTGTCGTTTCGTCAGCAAGTATGGTGAAGCAGCCTGCAGCGTTTACTTTTGCATCTAGGCTTTCTTTGATAACTTCATTACAAATTTCTATAATTTGGTTTTGTATACATCTGCAGGCTTAAATACGAGGCATTACTGGGGCAACTTTCCACATGGTTCTTCAGATATATATCTCCACAATCAGCTCGCATGCGAAGAAGCGCTCTGAAAATACCAGTATTTTCAGCAGGGGCTTTGCTTAAATCCATAGGACCACTGTCCCTATGGCCACGGAGAGCCAGACCTTGTCGCCCGCAAAAAAGAACTGCCTCAATAATAGGCCGTTAACTTTCTTCTGTTTTCTCTTATTTTACTTTCCCTACCCTGGTCCAGCTGATCGATCACATTGGGCGCGCTTCCTGAAAATGTTTGGAGAAAATTATCAGCTGCCAGCTGACAGTCACGGTGATATTTAGTATTTTCGTCTCTGTGGAAGATTGCGAGCGCGTGCTTCCATTTCTGGATGGCTTGAACACGAGGGCTCCATTGCGCGCATGTTGGCCCAAGTTTATAAGAACATTAAACCCATAAAGTTCCAGAATTGAAAATCTAAAGCACGCCTTTGCAAATGTCGGTGCACCTTTCGCGTCAAAAGATTATGAGAACTTTATACCCATAAAGTTTCGTAATTGAAATCCATGCGCTCCGTAGATTCGGCGGCCGCTGCGAGATGCCGCAATGCGCCCGCTCGCTATCGAAAAGCTCTTGAAAGTTAGTGCTCGGATGGGGCTCCTTGCGTTATGTTACTCCAGGTGCAAGGGAGTTGCCACGAAATCCAGCCCTATAGTTTGCAATGTTCGTGCCGAAGTGTCTTTTCGAGCGTGAAAAAGACATTGTAGACAAAATGCAGAATGATTCCCGGTGCCGGTGGTTCTTTTGGTCGGCGGTGCATGCCAGCACGAAAAAATTTCGGGAGGGGCTGAAGCCCCATCAGCCCCTGGCTACGCCCCTGCTTTCTAGCGTGCACCCAATGCACAGCACACGGACATTTTTGCACTTCGCCCCGATTCTAATGCGGCCGCCGCAGACAGGATTTGCGCACCTACAGCACGCCCCATATCTTGTTTCCTTGTTTGTTTCTCTGGTTAAAGAAATATCGCCAGGCGGGCCATCTACGCGTTTCCACGCTGTTTTGTTCTTCTTTCGGGTGTTTTACAAGCCAAAACCACTTCTGATTATGAGGCACGCTGTAGTGGAGGGCTCCGGATTAATTTTGACCACCTGGGGTTCTTTAACGTGCAATACAACGCAAGCACACGGGCGTTTTTGCATTTCGCCTCCATCGAAATGATCTCGTGCTCGCTCGGCAGCGCAAAACGCCTTAGCCGACTGAGCCACCGCGGCAGGTCACGCTGTTGTGAATTGTTGCTTTGTTTCTTGTTTACCCGTTATTTTATCAAAGCTTTATGGGATCGCTGGTAGCGATTTCCCCCAACGCACTTCTCTGGAAGGGAAGGGAAATTGAAATTTTAGGGTTGTTACGAACGTTTAGCATAGCGCTACATATCGCTTTATACCGTTGCCGTGACGGTCTCAGGCACAAGTTCGGTTGGCGCATGCTCGCTAAACTGCAAAATTTTTAGGCAATGCAAGCAAACCAACTGGTAGCTCGTGGATACAGTAGCGGCAATGGTAGAGCGGCATATGGTAAATGCTTGTTCATTTCATGTTCCAGTGGGAATCCGTGAGGTACCCGGATAATTAAATAAATTGAGGTATGTGTACCTACTCGCGCGTAGCGTCAAGCGTTGAGCAAAACCAGACACTTGCAGCGTTCTATCAGCAAGCTGAAGCGCTGGTAAACAGAACGATGCTTGAGAGAGTGGTTTCCTGAGATCAACATAACGATGGGTCTTTGTTATCGCAAGACTAATTATTTGCAACGCTTGGTCATTTCTTATTCCTCTTAATTGTGTCATAGACATGCGGAAATATAGTCTACAAGTCAGGCCGCATTATTGTTCCAGAGCGGATTACGTGTCCATATACGTGGTCTTTTTTTAGCTGCACCAATTTTTTAAAAATTGCCTGTGGCAGATAGCACAATTATAAACCCTGATCAACATTACTCGATAAGGCGGCCATTACGTTACGAGAAACCAATATGCTTTTCGAATAATTTACTTATTTGCGCTAATACACACTAACTACTTTGCAGCACATATTTTAATCTACGAATTGTAGCTAGTAGGTATGCAATGCATATCGACTTAGACCGAGATTTGAGGACTACGCTAGTTGCGATATAATAATTTGAATGTGTCCACCGAAGTGCATTGGCGTTCCAGTTAGTGTATGCTTCAATGTATGAAACAGTGTTTTTTTTTTTTTTAATTAAGTTAAAAACTGCATTTTTACTGCAAGTTTGATACCGCATATCTCGAAACCGTTGCCATCCTCAGAATTTGTTCCAAGTCGATATGCCTCGCATAATCACTAGCTACAATTAAAATATGTGCAGTGAGGTAATTAATAAAATGTTAACTAGTGTAACTGTCAATTGTTCAATTAAACATTTTGATTTTTCGTAGAAGTAATAGGCCACCTCATCGAGTAATTTAGAACAATTTGGACAGCACAATTGTGCTGTCCTGCCACATGTTCTTAAAATTTAGTTCAGCTAAAATAAAAAGGACCACGTAGAATGAGAACATACCATATGTTCTCATTCTACAAGGTTTATTTTTTTAAACTGAACCAAATTAAAAAAAAAAAAAAAACAAACATTGCATGTGGCAGATAGCACTTAGGCAAGCGCAATGGTCCAGTCATATCACGTGCTTCAAACAATTACGTTATTAAGCTGCTTTCTGCGTCACATAGAGAGAGAGAGAGAGAGAAAGAAACATTCTTTAATGAGATGCTGGAGATGTTAGCCTAGCTATTCGCCTGACATGCTATTCCAGGTGCTTAATACCGTAACGGTTTGAAGTAGTGATATGACTAGCACATGGCGCTTCTCATGTAATTGTCATTTTAATTGAGTATGCTGTTACCGGTAAGCTGAACCAACCGCTGAGTAAGTTGAGCTTACCACTGAGGCGAGGATGACAGAAGAAGGTGAATACGTCATTGCGGCCTCAGCAATGACAGAACAAGATGTTCGCCTTCAGAAAAACACACGGATGTAATGTCCTATTGTTTGCGTCTTTAAATAAATAAATTCTAAGTGTGGCCTGTATGTGCGGCATATGTATTTTTGTGTCCTCATGAACTGCTAGTTTGGACCGAATTTTTTTCATGCTGCTTCACTTGGTTCTTGACAAATCTGTCTGCCCTAATTTAAACCACAAGAATGATTAATACGTAGAATTTTGCCGTCTTCAGTTTTTTTGCTCACATTGACTTCCATACTTTGCAACAGCTAGTATAATAAATTGAAATTCAATGCTGCATCTGGCTTGTGCTTTCTCTTGGTTCTGGAGTTCATGTTATAAGAAAAAAGAAAGAAAAGAAAAAAAAACAAACAAACAGAGGACGCCGATCAAAAAGTGGTAATAAGAATTCGACGCACGGAAGCCTTGTTCACAACACTAATTGCTCGAAACGACGTCACTCTGGGTATGCAGGCGGGATATTGCCATTGTTGCGATACAGCGTTTTTTCTGTAGTTTTTTGTAGTCTGGAATTAGCTACTACTGGCCTAGCCATTTACTAATTTGTTAATTATGCAAAAGTTATTGCTGCAATAGCCTTGTTTTAATAATCCGTGAATCCTCTCTGAAATTACCAACATGTAACTTCTCGTGGTATCACAGTTATTGCTTAACGTGTGATTTTTTACGTAAACTAACATAAAACAAGCATTCATGGCGTGTGACGATGTTTGTGATTGCATTATATTGAGCGGAAAATCGTCTTGAAAATTACTGTCTTTGACGCACTACAAATATTGCTATTGATAAATATGCCTAAAATAGTTACCTTCAATCAGTAAAACATGAAAAGTTTATGTTCTGGTGATTAGTTGCTTCTTTCATTATGTAACTACAAGTACGTAATTATTTATCAGTAAGTATATTTGCTGTGTACGAACCAGCGAGCGTACGCAATAAATATTCCTAAAGTTACTTTCATGTTAAAATTCGCTTAGTGTTTGTGCTTTTGCAACACAGGAAGGCGAAAGACGAGTTGCACATCCGTAAAGCATCACGTTCGTTTTCTGACGCTCGCTCGTAATTATGAAATGAGGCGTACGTACACAATGTTGCACTGTTAGCGTTTCATTTATTTTGGTTTGTCTTATTTTTTGCCGCGTATATTTCTCGCGTACCCTTTACCTACACGCCGTGGTACGTTAGTGGCTTTGGTAGGTTGGACTGCTAAGCTCGAGGACGCGGGTTCGATTCCCGGCCACGGAGGCTTACATTTCGCTGGAGGCGAAATGCATAAAACACCCGTGTACATAGATATAGGTGCACATTAAAGAACCCCAGGCGGTCGAAATTACCGGAGCCCTCCAATACGGCGACTCAGCCATATTGTGATTTCTGGATGTAAAACCACGGAATTTATCATCACTATTATTACCCTTTACCTGTGCTCTCAGCTTCCCTGCCTTCAAATGACGTCCATCCCATGTCACCCTGTACCCCCTGATTTGGTTATTTACGCGTGCTCCCAAAGCAAGACCATCTACCCCTCGCTGCTTAACTTCCAACCTTGCTCGAACCTCTGATCTCATGCACAGGAACCGCATTGCCGAAAGTCGAACTAGGGACCATCACCCCTTTCCAAATCCTTCTCACCACTTCATACCTATTGTAATTCCACAGTGCCCTATTTTTCATCACAGCTGCATTTCTGCTACCTTTAGCCGTTACATATATTTCATGTTCCGTTAGGTACTCAGCCCCATTGTTTATCCACACTCCAAGATATTTGTACTTATCCACTACCTCCAGCGTAATCTCCTGTATCCTATGCTCGCTGCCCTGATTATCATTAAAAATCATGACTGCCAATTTTTCTTTACTAAACTTCAAACCTAAGCTATCTCCCTCTTTACCACAGATGTCCATTAATCCCCGCAAGTCTTCCTTGCTCTCAGCCATAAGTACAATGTCATCTGCATACATCAGTCCTGGTAATGACTGTTTAATCCATTCTCCTTGCTTGAAAAAGGAAAGGTTGAAGCCAAGTTCGCTCCTCTCTATTTTTTTCTCTAATCCTTGTAAATACAGCATGAACAACAAAGGTGACAGAGGGGACCCCTGCCTAAGCCCCTGCTGTATCTCTATAGGCTCAGACACCTTGTTTTCCCATTTTATAAGCACCTTGTTACTTTTATAGATATATTTTAAAAGATTACTTAGTCCATCTTCCACATCTGGAGTGCCCAATATCTCCCACAAATCCACTGGATTACACTGTCATAGACTCCCTTGATATCCAGAAATGCGAGCCATAGGGGCCTGTGTTCCTTTTCTGCTATTTCAATACACTGCGTCAATGAGAACAAATTATCTTCTAACCTTTGTTTCCGGAACCCATTTTGTAGTTCCCCCAGCACCTCCTCGTCCTCCATCCATACCTGCAGTCTGTCCTTTATAATCTGCATCACCACCCTGTAAACCACTGACGTCACTGTATGGGACGGTAGTTGTTTATGTTGGCTTTGTCCCCATTTCCCTTATATATCATGCTCATCCTGCTCAGTCTCCACCCGTCGGGGGATTTACCGTCCATTATCATTTTGCTGACTGCCTCTCTGAATGCTTTCTTAGATTTTGGGCCCATGTCTTTATTACCATAATTGGGATATGCCATCAGGACCTGTCAACGTGCTACTAGGAACCCTCTTCTCTGCCCTTTCCCACTCGCTTTGTTCAAGTAGGAGCCACTGCACTACCCAATCTATCCTCACCTGATTGAGCACATGCTACGTTTCGTTCCTAAAATTTTTCTGTCATCATTGTTCTTATATGTTCCATTGCCTCATCTCCTTCTAGCCGAACACCTTGAGCTGTAACTATAAACCTCTGCTCTAGGCTAGTCTTATTACTCAAGGAGTTGAGATGTTTCGAAAATTTCTTGGCTGCTTTTCTGTCCTTTTTGTTTACTTCTGACAACCATTGGGTCCTCTTTCTTCTAATCTTCTCATTGATCAAATGGGATGCTTCCTTTCTACAGTTTAAGAAGTTACTCCATTTTCTGTCTACATCAGCTACTGGTTCACCCCTCTGCTTTGAATATCTGTGTTCCCTGGATGCTTCCTGACGTTTCTCTATGGCCTTCTTAACCTCCTCATCCCACCAGCTCTTGGGTTTACGTCTTCTGTTCCCTTTGGGCCTGACTCGAACCCTAGCAAGCTCTAGCTCAAATAGCCCTGTTAAATTTACACATGTCCATTCTGTTTTAGTACCCTCTGAAATTACTTCAATTTGTTGGGTTGCTATTTCCAGCTGCTTTTTGGAGTAAGATATCCCACCTGGTTGTTCATCTTGCCTCCTACTTACTTTCATTTCTCTTCTAAAACTCACCTTAATATGTTTGTGATCACTACCTAGACTTCTGGAGCCCTATTCATCTATGTTCATTACCTTTAGCCTATCATGCATCCTATGTGACATTAGTGCATAATCTATCGTCGACTGCAGGCTCCCTACCTCCTATGTTATGTGCCCTTCACACTTCTTAGTACTGTTGCATACAACTAAGTCATGCCTTACACATATCCAGCATCATGTTGCCTGTTGAGTCCGTGTACCCATCCATGTTTTTTATGTGTGCGTTCATGTCTCCTAGTATAATAATCTCGCACCCTCCTCCTAGCTCATTAATGTCACTTGATATGCATTCCAGCATTTTTTTGTTTTCCTCTTTGGCATTTGCTCCTGTCCACAGGTATACAAAGCCAAGGAGTGTGTGCTCTCCTGCCACTTTCCCTTTTAGCCATAAATGCTCCTTGCATTCCTGTTTGACCCTTTGCCAATTCATACTTTTATGAATAAATGCCCCAATTCCACCCCCTTTTCTGCTGCCCTCTGTTCTATTGCAATATTCCCATGCATGCATAGTAGTGGTTGCTCTATGTCCCTAAGATGTGTCTCCAGAAACCCATATACCATCAGCTTTTCCTGCCTTAGTTGCTCGTCTATCTCCTCCCACTTCAGCCTATTCCTGCCACCTTGCATGTTAATATACCCTATGTCCGAATAACCTTGCCACTGGTGCTTACGTCTGTTTCTTCTCCTACAGTTTCTTGAATCTTGGGGCCTCGGGGCTCTGGGTCCCCCAAAAAAGCCCTAGCTTTTTTTTGTATGGGTCCGGTCCAGCAGCGCCGCGGCGCGAGAGTTTCACAAGAAAAGTTCCTCGCTCCTCCCATGCATTCGCGCGGCGCTTTGGACACTCTCCAATATTCTAGGTCACTCTAGAAGAGTGCTTTCCCGCTCTAGCCTCAGCGGGAGAGCGCTGTTCGGCCCACTCGACCATTGTCTAGTACACTCTATCACAAACCTAATTACAACAAACATGGAAGTCCTAAATGCGGGTTGTCCGTCGCCACTACTTCATGAGATTTTAAAGCGAAGCTTCCTTTACGGCGCTTGACAGATTTTGATGCTGCATTGGTTGGACTGTGGGAGATCAGTCTGCCGTTAGCGTTGTCGTACTGCGGGCGACACTAGAGAGGTTTAGCTTGTCCAGTAATTGGGTAAATGCAGGTGGACCGGGCGTTGGGGCGGAGGCGTAAACGTAAGCGGCCTGTATGGTGTTTCCACCTGGTGGCGCAGAGATCAAACAGACAAAAACAGCTAATATTGCAGTAACCAAGTGTATTCTACTTCGCTGCTGGTGCAAATTTTCAGCAGCGACGTAATCGCGTCGTTGTCGAAAACTGCAGCGGCGGCGGAGTGGACGCAAAAGTTTCGCAGGCTTTGCTTCGTACCGCCGATGTGAAAATATCGTTGACACGGCATGAAGCATATCTTTGGTCGCCAACTCTCAAATTCAACAAAATCGATTTCTTTTATTGCGATAGGAATTATATGGACACTTCCAAGAGCATTTCTCTCGTCGCTGTCGCCGTGATGTTCCGTATAAAGTCCAAGTGTGATAACACCGAGACCGCGCCTTGTATGCTGTGCTGCGGGTGCTAGGGTGAGCCGAGGATGGTGGCTCCATCTCGCGCGCGCAGAGGAGGAAGTGCGCAGTCTTCCATCGCGTGCAAGACACTGGGGGGAGGCGATCTACTCCGGCGGTGGCTGCATAAGGCTGACGCACTGGAGTTTTCAAAGTACTGTGGCGCAGCCTGGTGGTGTGCAACGAAGTTGGCTGGGTAGGTTACGAAGGCCTTGCATGCTTCATGCGTTGTATTGAATTCTGCAAGTAGTTTTCAGACTCGAAAAGTGCTTTAAACGTATGTACGACCTTTTGCACTACCGCCTGCATTGTCGGGACTCAGACATGGAAAGCGAGCACTCTGTTTCGACAAACCACATTGAAAGCAGAGGGACCTGACGATTACGCCGAGCAGCGCGCGGTCCCGGAGCGCGCTAGCCGCTGTTATTGTTGCTTGGTAAATTGTCCTGATGTGTGGTACTAGCGGTTATCCAGAAAGCCGTATGAAGTGGAGCAACGGGAGCGCTGAATACGTGCTGTTCGACGCGTGAAGTACGCAACAGAAATGCTGTCTGCAACATATACATGTAGGGTATTTACAACCTATACATGTAATATAAGCAACGCGGCTCGTTCACCTGCCAAGGGCCCCGAATGACTTAATGAGGTTAAACGAGACAAGGTTTACAAAGGGCTCCGTCAAGGCCAGCCAACACGGGGCAGATTACAAAACCATGCCTGCCAGCATGCGAATTAGCGAACTGCCACCGCGCACATACACAATGTGAAGAATTTTGTGGACACAAATGTTGAAAATTACGCGTAACTGCCGTGCATGCTCCAAAAGTGCTTGCGTGATTGACTGTGCTGCAGAAACGGCATAGACCCACTGCGGCCCGAATTCGGGTCGCCGACGGCTGCGGCCATGGTTGACCTTTCAGGATTCCATTTCGTCGTTTATTGCAGATCATTTTGGGTTTCTTTAAGAGCAATGTCTTCGTCCATTCATTGTCGCTAATCGCGCAAACATGCCTCGTAGAACGAATGTCCTACGACTTGCTATAGGCAGCGCGCCGAAATAGTCCCTGCAATCTCCTGCACGTCGTAAACGTACTGGGCGTTGAACAGCTTCCTGCCTTTTCAAAGAGTGCTTGGCCTGAATAATTCTAGTACGCCTGAAATTCGCCGAAATCCAAACCACAGTAAAAGCGAAAGCGGCAGCTCCATTGCGCTCCTGAGCTTTCAGCAGCCTATGGCCACCTTTTTCCTACTCGAAACCAACGAACTCGCCGTAGGGCGCGCTGTTTAGCGCCGCCTGGGTTGCGTGTCTTTCAGCGAGCTGCGATGGGGACAGAGTGCGCCGAGTGCCGAGAGCTTCGTGTGCGCTGTGCTCTCGCCGCGTAGAAGCGAGAGGCAGCACGAAGCTCAAATCGCTCACTGCTGCTGCCGCTCTTCACACCAGTGTTTCAACAGCGAGTGTCGTGGTGAGAGTCGATAAAACTACTATACTTCGCATACCTTCCTAGTAATTTGCCATCGCAATCAATGCTTCGCCTATCGGGCAAAACCTGATACTTTTTTGTCATTAAAGTTTAAAGTTTTTTTCTGATAACCCAATAACCTGGAAATTTTTACGGCCCTTTTCAGGTAAGGAAAATCAGTCGGCGACTGCATTTATTTGCATAAAAGGTCATCTTTTAATTATTATAATGAAATTGTGACATAACGAAGTAAAGTGCCGATTTTACCAACTTCGTTATATTGAGGTTCAACTGCATTATGAAGTGATGCAGTGCTAGTGTATATGATCCTTTGTAAAGCAAACACAAAGAGAAGCATTCAAAACATGTCAAAGCTTTATTATGCTTAGCAAGCTTCTGAAAATATTGTGTACTAAAAGTATACCACTCTTTTTTTGATATGGTATGAAAATTAGTAGTCTCTACGCATAAGTGTACCAAACTATGTACAGCATGTTGGAACTGTTAATTATGCCAGTTTCAACAAAGCACTTTTGGAAATGTGACCTTGACAACTGGCACAAACAAAGGAAGATCTCTGCAGGCAGCCCGTCTGTTTCATATGCACACAAGTACTGTAAAAGCCATCCTCAAGCATGTTAGATGGCAAATCTGGTATGGCATGCTAAGTGCTTATTCTGGTTAACAGCAAACCCTACACATATTAGAAAATGGGCTACATTCATTCTTATTTTGAGTCCTATCACACACAACCATGCCAAGCTATAAAACAAAGCATATTCTGCCAACACCTTGGAACTGCACTACTGGAAGGCTTGGCCATTTTGGTCTTTTATCACTGCTCACAGTTGTGTTTGGTTTTTGAGACAATTCACAGAAGCTCTACGCTAGCAAAGCATGGTTGCCTGCACAGACAGCACTGGTTCTGCCAGTTCACCAGGAACAGTTACACATTTTTCATGCTTCACTGACACACAACAGATGGTGTCTGCATTCTGTACACAGCGACATTAAAACAAGAGGCTATACTTTGAACACTGGAAAATGTAGACAATGTGACAGTACCTATGTCACCCAATATTTTGCGACAGGAACAATGACTGCAAATGGCAACATTACAGTTACCCAAATAGGCACAATTAGACATTTTGACACGTTGTAATGCACATGTGTCCACTGTCAATAAAACATTGCAGATATATTCTCCACAAATCAAGCAGAACTGCCACTTGTCCAATTAAGTCACATCATAGAGCAGTGTGAACGAGTAAAATCTTGTGGAGATGGACTTCTCACAGGCCATGACACACAACGAAGGCAGTGTCTTCCAGAGAACATCAAATTAAAGTACATAAAGATGTAGAGGAAAAAAGACACTGGTAGTAAGTTTCAAAGAGTCAGGCACTTTCGAGCCATTGCACCACAAAGCACTGTCATACAGCATCTCTGTGCAATAAAACCAAGTGAGAAACCATCTGCACTGAAGTCTTTAGGCCCCTGTGCTAGTGAAAAACAAGACACTGGCAAAATGTACAGTATGAAGCCGCATGCAACTATGTCACAGAATCGGCTTCAAGTGTTTCTAGTTGTGTTGAGCTATGCACCTTCAAAAAAAAAAAAAAAAGGAAAATTATAGAGATGACATTTAATTAACATCTTAGTAATGCGTACACTTTACTACCACATATAACCGGCTGACAACACAGTAGCTCACATTGCAATGTGCCTGACATGTTAAAGAGTCCTTCTGGCATTTTGCCACCTGTTCTTGACTATGGCGGTGTAGAGCATTTCTCCTGTATGAAACAAGTAACTATTATGAGTCCTTGAAAGGTTCCCAGAGAACAAATGCCCTCAGGCAATGCGCCATAAAAGCAAACATCTTATATTACTGAGAGGTGCTTCAAGAATTATGCCTTGAAGCAACGAGAAAAACACTACTACCAAGTGTTAGCTATTTGAAGCCTATATGAAGATCCTAAACTCAGTAGCTCGGATGATATGAAGTGTCTAAAGTCCGTGGGGGTCCTTGTAGCGTCACTTGTTCCCGATCCATGTTGGCATAGTCATTGAGGAACGTACTTGTGCCATAGAAGCGCTCCTGTTCTTCACACTGCCGTGCGAAGTCTTCCTCCAGTTTCTGTAGTTACAATGCCAGAATCACAAGTAAGAAAACATTACAGCAATTGTGTAAAGTACAGTCAACGACCGATATTTCGGACACCTTCTTTCTGCCTCATTAAGCCAATGTATAAGGACATCTAAAATGTCGGATGCTGAAACCATTCACAATTAATTTTCTGGACTTCTTATGGTTTCCGCTCGTCTGAAACCACTGCCATTTTGATTATCTTGCAGCCTCGAACCAGCGCTCTTGTGGCCGATCCGGTGGCAGCATTAGCCCCTGCTAATGCTGCCACCGCAAGCTTCCTCCTGTTCGATGCTTTGTTTATTATTGAAAGAATTCACCACTCTCAGCAATGGCGCCGACTCTGCCTTGTCATCCTTTGAAGAACAGCAAGCACGGCACAGGTCTAGAAAACTACCTGTCACGGTACATAGTATGTGCTCCTTAATTATACACGCGTGCACCAGCCGTCTTTCGTCACAGCACGAGCACTGATATGCCTAATAAGTGCACTGGCAGGCCTTCAGAGCTATTTTGGATGTGCCTGTGGCGATTTGACCCCTTGGGGGCAGTAAGATGCATGCATTCATTTTTTCGGACTGTCCAATTATTCGGATGTTTTCACGACCTCTAAGGAAGTCCGAAAAATCAAACATTGACTGTATATCGAATTTATTTACATAGAATTATCCCTTATATCGAACAATTTCTGAATACTAAAAAGTTCCAATGAGAATTTATAGCAAAAAAGTACGGTTACATCGAACAAAAATAGCAGCGACTGCTGATATATCGAACTTCAAACAGCACAAAACTGCCCCAGAAGGTGGCATTATCAGGCTATGGCTGGGTGAGCTGCCATCACCCCCTCAGAAAAAACGGTTTAGCCTGGCTGCATCTGTGCGGCTCTACCGTGCTATGGCTAGGCCCACCCCCCTTAATAATATATGATCCTGGTCTGTCCCACAGTGCTCGCTCAAACGGTCAATCAGAGCTTGCGGCTTGTGGAGGTTCGCGGAGTTCGCGCTACTCTTTCACTGTGTTGTTTTATTATGTCCCATTATCGAGTTCAGTGCGGAGCAAAAAGAAATCCGACGTTGCCGCATGATTGAAAACTGCTTCCGTCATGTTGCTTTCTGTGTTCCCTGTAATGACAGTGATAAGTCTTCCAACAGGTGCAATGAAACCATCTCCAGTATTGAGAAAGTTTGGAGCAATTCGTCAGCATTTCCAGAAACCTTAGATGGGTCAACGGCTGACAGATTAATGCCTGCGGACAAAGGTGCCGTGACCAAAGGAGAGCTTGAGAATGAGGGCTTCATCGCCGATGTCATGAATCACGACACGAGTGAAAGGAACAGTGAGAACAACTCGAATACTGAGCCCACCTGCTCCAACTTGATGCATGAGATCGCCCTGTTCTGGCGCTTCTGCACTAACGTGGAAGGCTGCAGCCTCAGCTGCTAGGAGTCCTTGGACAACGTGGAAAAATTATGCATATCCCACGCACTGTGGGAATCGACGTAAGCGAAGCTTTCTGTGCTGTTTGCTTAGACTCATAAAAATCCGAGGACACTTTAGCACTTATGAGTTGTGATTGCGAAAGCATTAATGTCCAATTGAATTCAGCTGCGCAGTCCTTTGAGTTATGAACACCTTGCGGGCAAGCAAGCACGTTTTGATTCTGCCTTACTGAGGAGCAGTTAGAATGCAGGCAAGAGCTTGCGCAGACAAGAAACGCACGGATAGCACTAGCTTCCGAGAGCGAGGGTGAAGTGGTGTTGCGGCGATGCCATCTTCTATCGCGCAACACCACGGCAGCAGGTGTTCTCTTTTGCCTGCTCTGCTCCATCCAGACTCGAGCCAGCAAGCGTAAGTCAGTGTCGCAGTCAATTGGAAGTTTCGCCTGCTACAGATGCCGCTGGCTTTTTCACTCAATGGGCTATTTGACGGTTTTGTATCAATAATTAGTGCCAATGTTGATGGCGAATGTTTAATTTCTTCAGCGTTTAGTTCAATATAAGTGGTGAGCCGATGCTAAACGTTACCTTGCAAGCACAACTAGTGTCTGCATAGCCATGGCTTCCTATATACTTTCTGTGCTCGGGCAGGTCGCCTGCTAGGGGTGCTGCTACCCGAGAATAGTGCGCTAGCTGCCGTGCATAGCTTAAGGCATGAAAAATTGCGTGTGCGCATTTCCATTAACGTCAAATCGGGACAATACTCATTTGCCTCGCTTGCCGGCAGTTCACTGGTTTGCCGAGAGATCGCCACCTTTCTGCAGCAGCCCACGACTGGGAAAAAACTTGTCTTCTGTCTTAGATTAATGCGGTGAGCTGCGGCAGGGTATTGAAGGACTGTGGCTGTGGCGACACTGTCGGTGCGGCATTGGGGCCGTCTAGGAGCAATGCAAATGAGAGCCTTCTGGCCGAAAAGAAGACATTGCGGTGGTCATGAGTGACTTATGCTACTTTAAGTGATTTGATGGGACGCTTTGCAGTTGATACCCAGTGGTACGGCGTTTTGTTGTGTACCTCGATGTACCTCGTACAATAAGAGAAAGGTCCTGGGCATCTCATTTCATGAAATTCCAAGCGATGAAGAACTTCGAGAGAAGTGGCTCAAAGTTATATATAGGAACAACTGGACTCCGGATTTCACCTCCTGCTACTAGAAAAATCTCTGAAGACAGGCATTGCGTCAACATAGAAAAGGAGCAACATGATGGACACGGAAGACAGCACATGCTCGTTGCTACGCTAGCAACCGAGAGTAAGCACTACGCCAGAACCATCCGATGAATTTCCCAAACAGGCAATAGCAGCGCTGGTCAACTACATTACCCGCCGCAAAGAAACGCTTCGTTCGCCAGAATGTGCAGCACTAGCGATGGTTGGCGGATACCTGTCGAGAGCTGTTAATGAGCGCGTATCTTGCAAAGAATGCCTCAGTTTGTTGACAAAGCCCAAGCCCTCGGCGCAGTCAGATTCTCTGTTAGGCTTCAAGACAGAGGCGGTGTGTTGTATCCGTCAGATGAACCCGTAGTTGTGCTGAACTCTTTGCAAAAGTATATTGAAGTAGTGCTCGCTAAGCGAAGAAATTTTAGGCAGCCGCTGCGGGAGACTGTCGTGAATGCTGCTCAAGTGCTGCGAGAGCGTGAACTATTCAAGTGTTCAGTGCCTGAGCATCACAAGAAGCTGTTGGAGAACATGCTGACAAAGTTCTTCCGTCCTCTATTCACTAATTTTGCCCTGAAGATAACGGACAAGGACGACATCACAAAAGTTTTTTCACAGAAGCCCCTGTCACGAAAGCTCCACAAACTTTAAATCCAATTGACGTCAATAAAAGTGCTTTTTGTGTAGTTATTAGAGCCAATATTGTTTTTCCACAATGACATAGAATACATATGTAATGTTAAGCAGAAGGAAAATGAAGCTTCATAGTAGTACAGATGAGAGCTGTGGTTTACCTTATATTTTTTTTCTTCCTGCGGCAGAGGCAATTCGCAGCGGCCTGTACGCGTCTGTGTCGGCGTTAAACGCCCGCAGATGTCGTAAAACGATAAAATCGACAAAAAAAAAAAAAAAAAAAAAAAAAAAAAGCGAGAGAGAGAGAGAAAGAACGTGATATATGGGTACGCTACAGCGCACGCCGCGGTAGCGCGTTCCGTATGTCTATTCTGGGGTAGCACCGCCAGCTGGTGGTGAGCGACGGAACTAGGCGCGACGACCGGTTCCCTGCGTTCTCGGTGCCGATGCGCAGGCATGAAGTATACAGGAGGCTATAGCATAGCACACAGACCACACAGCAAGACGCGTTTGCTTGAGGCGCTGTGCACCATTGTTCATAACCTCTGAAGGTTAGCATTGTCAATGCCTCACACGGCACACCACATGGTGGCAGAAGTGTTTAACTTTAATTGAAATTACATGGGGCTGTAGGTGCCAAAACCACAATCTGATTATGACGCATACCGTAGTGGCAGACTCCAAATTAATTTTGACCCCCTGGGGTTCTTTAACGAGCACTTAAATCTAAGTACATGAGTGTTTTTGTATTTTGCCCCTGTAGAAATGTGGCTGCCGCGTTCAGGATAGAACCCTCGACCTCGGGCAATGCCATAGCCGCAAAGCTCCCACGGCGGGCACAGAAGTTTTCATTTGACGTGCGACCGCTTCCGTAGTGTTGCCTAGACGCTACAGTGCTTTAAGTGGCAAGGCTGTCATTTACTCGTTTCGTGGCTGCGTCAGTCCTACCCATTCTCTGCCTCCTTTCAATCATTTTATCTACCTCCCCTCTGGACTGTTGCACATTAGTAGAAAGGTAAGCGCTGCAGTTTCTGCAATACTTTTGTGGGGGGTCACGGCTAATTACAGCTGTCAAGAGCATAGGTTCTCAAAGTGGGTTCCGCGGAACCCAGGGGTTCCGCAGGCCCCTCCTCGGGGTTCCGCGAGCCACTGATAAATATTCCCTGGTTTTTATTTTTTATTCAAACAAAACTCGCAGTGCCATTGGCATTATTGCGAGGGGCATAATACAGAATAAAACAAATCAACAGAGTTTTGGCTCACAACCTCAACCGGTAACAAATTCCACTCCGATGTGGTCCTCGGAAAGAAAGAAAACTTAAAAAGGTTAGTCCTGGGGGCATACTCCCGAACCTTGAACACATGGTCTCTTCGGGTGGATAAGTAATATGGAGGACGCAGATATGACGAGGCCTTGATTCCAGTTTGATTATTATATATAGCGTAAAAAAGCTTGAGGCAAAGATTTCTGCGGCGTTTGCTTAGAGGAGTCCATCCTAGATTTCTTTTTAAATTCCGTTGCACTATCAAGCTGATTGTACCGCCCCAGGACATACCTTGCAGCACTAGACTGTATGTGTTCCGACGCTTTAATTTGTACAGAATGGGACGGATCCCACACAGGGCAGGCGTACTCAAGTAATGGCCTTATGTAGGCTTTGTATGCAGCCTCTTTGACGTGACTTCCCACGTGCTTGAGATTCCTTCGAAGGAAACCAAGTGAAGCTCCAGCCTTGCGCACAATGCAGTCAATGTGCTCGGCCCATGATCCATCCTCAGATAAAGTCACTCCGAGATACTTATACGGAGATTCCTGGCGAACAACTTAATCTAAATAGTAGCGATACTGCAGTTTATTAACTTTTTTTGTGAAGCTGACATGCACGCATTTATTAATGTTTAAATTCATTCTGTTTAAACTACACCACATTTTGATACGATGGAGATCTTCCTGCAGCTGTATGCAATCCGCCCCACTGCCCACATTACAGTACCTTGTCAAAGACAAAAAGTAAGAGCATGACTTTCATGCCAAAGACTTGTTCTAGGGGGTATTGCTATTTTTATTTGTTTGAAAGCATTCTAAAGGTGAGAAAAAAGCAGACCAACAGTGAATGTGAATATATTTTTCTTATTTTCACTCATTGTTACTTTTGATTGTAATTTATAAAAAGATGCTAGAGTAACAGAAATAGCATCACCCACTAGATCATTTCATTATGAATACACTGATACCAAACTTGTTATTGTCACCTCCACAACATCATAGACAAAAGCCCCGTAAGACTGAATGCGGTGTGTAAAAACATTGAACTGAGAAAAACGCACTTGAAGTTTAGACAGCTGCAACTTTTTCTAGAATCCAGCTACAGCAATATTAATGACATCATTTTGTAGCTCTATTCTTCACGAGAATGACTATACTAAATGTATGACTGTACCCTGGTAGAAAACTGGGAAAAGCTTGTTATAAAGCCATGTACTGCCCCTAAACCAGCATGAGAAACTACATTTACCACTTCATGTGCCCGTTCCAGTGGCCTGCAAGCTAAATGAATACAAAAATTGTATAATAAGGTAGCCTTTCCATAGACAAATAAACTTACACAATGTTCAAGTCAAAAAAGCATGCACTTATACTCATGTCACACGGGCGTTTGGAAGGCCTTCCAACCGATAGTTAGTTGACTCAAAGGTCAAGTTCGAGCTGCTACACGAGCGGTTTCGAAGGCTGCCGAGTCAATAGTCTATCAAGTCAACGCAGCACCCTACAACTCTATCGAAATCTCGATGGCCTTTGAGCAACGGAAGCGGAAACAGCGCGAACATGCCCTCTCGTTCACAGTGTGCTCGTACTCACGGTTAGAAGGAACAAATCAAACCAAAATGCTCTAAAAAGACTATATACAGTGCAGTCCACATATAACGATACCACATATAACGATCTGTTATTCACTGCATATCGGATATAACGATAGAAATTTTGCTTCTGGGCGGTGTTTTTAATGCAGAATAATCGTGAAAATTGCGTTCCTACGTTGCCCTTAATTGGGACGGGGCGAAAAGTTTGCCTACGCGAGTTCGTATCTGCCGCCATTACCACGCAGCGCATCCCGCCCGCGCGCCAATTGCTAAAGCCATGGAGAGCATCGCAAGTTGGTGCAGCGTGCACAAGATGGCGCCAGCTGCCTCGCCCCCGCGTCACCGGCGGTCGCGCAAGGAGAGGGCGGAAGAAAGGCCATAAGCAAAGGCAATTACGAGGGTCTCGAATCTGACAGCCTTGACGTCATTAGGTAGCATGCGAGGGTTTATTAGCCACGTGCCTGCTCTCCCAAGATCACGTGTATCGTGACGCCATCGGGCTAAAAAGGATGTTCCACATCCGCCCACTATGGTTCTGAGTCCAGTCATCGCGTAGTGCGAAATGGCTTCGACGCTTCCCGTGCCATCTGTGCCGACGAGACGCGGCAATTACAAGACTCTGTCTATAGCGATAGCCAGACACTGTCGGAAATAAGGCTGACCTGATCGCGCGTAAGCGTGCATCCGTACAGTCGCGCATTGACAATTTCTTTCCGTCCACTGGGACCATAAAGGTACTTTTTTCTGGCGAATCCTTTTTTTCGGACTCTTGATTATTCGGATTTTTTCGCGGTTCCCGTCGAGTCCGAATAAACGGTCGGCGACTGTTGTGTGCCATATCAACACCGTATTGGGTGCCGCTGGACGCGCTGGCTAACGATCCGATGACATCAGATGGGCTGTAGCTATGCCCAGTATAATCAATGGCGACGTTAGATGTGCCGCTTCGGACGCGGTGGTTCCGGCCGTTCGGGTAGCGCGCCTTTGTACGCGATCTTCGGCCGTGCTTTCCATGGACGCTTTCGTTTTTTTTCCGTAAGATTGGCGCATCATCTTTAGACGAGCGCAACACGAAAAGGCGGTGCGTGAGCCGCGTGAACGCAAGCGTAGCAGACGACCACGAGAAATCGAGAGCGACGGAGGACTGATAAGGCGCACGCAAAACAAAAATAAAAAGCAAAATGGCCGCCTCGGTGGCTGCGCCAGAACAATGGCAGCCGCGAGACGGGGGGCTCGCCATACGCGCGTGCGCTCAGCCCAATCAGAGGCCCGGAACTACTCTTCGGAAAAGCGGCGAGAGTAGTCGTTCAGCTTGAGCGGCGCCATTTTGAGCTGGCGCAAAATGCTCACACACACACAAAAAAAAAGCAGCTACAAAACAAGCCCAAGATGGCGGCAGTCGGCTGGCGGCTGGCGACTGCATTCACAGCTATCACCACCAACCCTATTGTGATAAGCACCTTCACTTATCTGTTTCACAGTGCATAGGCCGTAGTAACGTTGGAAGCGTACTGCACGCATTTAATAGGCGATAACCCAAACGCACCACGTTACCTGCTGCAGCCGGCGCAAAGGAAGCATCATGTATCGCTCTGGCAGCATCGTATTTCGATGTTGCCCGCCAGTTTGATGTATATATTTCATGGAGCAATATTAAAACACTATGAAAAAAACAATGTGTGTCTCAGGTCGCTTGGATTCTACCAGCTTGACATGCCTCCCTGTCTCATGTCCCAAGGATTCGCACTGATTGGGCACATCAATACTTCACACCAAAATGTCCGCCACAAAGAGACTGCTGACACGGGCTGAATTCGAGGAGCGCAAACATAAGCTTGCTGAAGCAGTAAGAACGACAATGCGCACCTCGGGCTGCTCGAGCTCCACCAGCTTGGTTCGTGTCGGCATCTTGCGCTGCAACGCTTTGCCTTACATTGATATCAACTACAGTTGAGTGTCAATTTTTTTTAGTGACTTCCAATCGTACATTTTCTCGATTAGTTGTTTTCTCTCGCATTTTTTTCAATAACGTATGAATGAGGTTCTACTGTAGTACAATGTTAAGAAATATACCGGGTGTTTTTCTAGACCATACAGAATTAAAAAAAAACTGCGTGTGGCAGATAGCACAAGCCCAGACATTGAACGGACATGCTCGAAGAGGCAGACGCTACATGCACAATAAATCGAAATGCATAATGGACTGATTAGCTAGTTTCTTTAAGTTTTAAACTAATTACTTCATGGCATATATTGCAATTGATGAATTGTAGCTAGTGAGTTTACAAGGCGCATCTACTTGGAACAAACTTTTAGGATGACAATAGTTTAGCGAAATTTCCTTAAGCGTGGACAAAATACATTGGCATGCCTCCCAACCCGTAACATTAAAATTCGCCAAAATCACGCGGCCATAACACTGAATGGGAAAGGTTTTTAAAGCTTGTCCTGACCATTCGGTTTTTGTGGGACACGCATGTACAGTCTGTTTCACACTTAGGGGAAATCTCGGAGCGCATTGCATCGCGATGTGGCGAGCGCTGGAGTCGGTTGCCGGAAGCAGCTCGCGCAGGCGCAGACGCTTGAGGTGCGTTATTTTGCGTCGGAGGTGTCGCCGCGGTTCAAGATAACGCTCCTCGAGCGTCTGCGCCTGCGCGAGCTGCTTCCGGCACCCGACTCCAGCGCTCGCCGCATCGCGATGCAATGCGCTCCGAGATTTCCCCTAAGTGTGAAACAGACTGTACTTTATTACTGATTTACCTTTAGACCAGCACACAAGCCGCAGCAAACACGTAACCGCAAGGAGTGATAAGCAACAGAGGAACTTGCATGAGTAAAGCTTTTTAAAATCAGCTGCCGTCCTTTCACTGTCACAAGGCTTCCAACAGGAGGTTCAGAGACCAATGAGTGAAAGGTTTTCGCGAACAGAATCAGGTTTCTTTTTTTTTTTTTATACAACCTCACTTAACATTCATAAAATCGTAGAATGAGAAAAACACGTACACACACACACACCTGGCATATGTCATGACTAGAGACCGGATTTTAGGCAAATGCCTTTTTTGTTCCTTGCGCTCCTATCGCCCCATTTTGATATATGAGCATGAATTAGAGCTTAAGAAGGGCTTTTATAGTGTTTTTATAGTGCCTACAAATGCCTATTTTGGTGTTTCTGCCTAGATGCCCATAAATGCCTATTTTCAATATCGGCGCCTATATGAACACTATTTAGCCTCAAGATTCGCTTTCGAGTGTAGTTAGAGACCGTTATTCATGTTACCGGGCAACATTGACTGTTCAGAACTCTATGGGGTTCAACCTAGTCCTTTAGTTCAAACAACTCCCGGAAAACAACTGCTAGCAGCATTGAAATGGGACGCGCCGGCCAGCATACGCCGCCGCGCTGACATTGCGCGAGCGGTTGGCGAATGCGAAACCGCGGAGAGCCGTCAGGGGAAAGGAGAGTGAAGAGCAAAAGAAGAAAGAAAAATGTGATGTGCACGCGGCTTTTGTTTTGTTTGTAATTTACTGTTTAAGGTGTTCACGCCGTCGGGCGTTCCTTCCCAGCGTACAAGATCATTCTCAGTGACAAGAGGCACAATTTTGAATCCAGAAATCTGGAGATGGTGGTAGTTTGCTATTGTTTCCACAGTCTTCCCAGTGATTCTTAGACTACGTTGCGCGTGCTCTCCAAACAGATTTATTCAAACATGTTCACTTCAAATGGGCGGAAGTGTGTTTGGCAGTGTTGGGACATCTTGCCTTGTACGTACAATTCGGATAATGTCATTGCATATGAGAAGATTGCCAGGAGTTGTACCCAACAGTCCATGGAAGTCCTCATGTAATAAATCGTAGTCTCTCTTGCATTTGTTATTTGTCTGTTTTTGTTGTGTCTTAATTAAACTGCGTCAGGCAGGCATTAAGTATCGCTTTTTTTAATCAGTATTCCCAGCTTTCAAGTATTCTTTTTCATGCCTGTTTCACTATATGCGACGCTCGAGTACAGTGGCCACTGAACATGAATATGAGCAGTGTGCTTATTGAATTAAGCCAATTGATCGTCATTAGTCCAGCAGTTTTATGGGACAATTGCACGGCTATGTTCAACTGTTGGCTCCTGTGCGCCATGCCATCATAGACAATAACGTTTCTTGTTTTTCTATCCTAGGTATAGGCCGTCTTCGTTTGAAATTATTTGCATTTATGTAAAAATGTATTGTGCCTATATTTACGACGTTGGCGACCTATAACGTTGTTTTGCCTGCCTATTATGGTGCCTAAAACGCGCTTTTTTAATGCCTAAGGATCCGGCCTCTAGTCATGACATACATCTACGACCATGTAAAGAACAACATGCACTGACAATTCATGAATGAGGTGTGTAAGTGGGGGAGCAACCCCACAAGCACCTTGTTTTTATTTTACTCTGCTGCAAAATCAGAGCAGAGCACAGACATCTAACGCCACCCCGAACACAACATCACAATAACGCCACCCACGGCTGCAGCTGTCTGTTCCAAGGCGCATAGACCAATCCCAGAGTCAGTGTACTACCAGAATGGCCCATGGCAATTTTTGGCGCTGATTGATTACGATACTTAATAATGTTTAATGCTGCTGATGTGCATAAATCATTTTATGATGGCTTAGAATGTGTTCCAACAGTTCACAATTTCTATGTAAACAGTCTTTCTTTTGTATGGAATTTTTTTTGTTACATAATACGTTACACCACGTTGTAATGAATGCCACCATAAATTACACCATTATTGTCACCGACATTGCCTTCACCAATAAATTCAGTACTGCTGCCTGCCTGGTTCCCTGAACAGAATACAATCAATAATTGCAGCAAAAGCCTTGCAGCATTTCCCTAATGGTTATGCTGGCAACGATATTTAATGCCGGCAAGGACATTTAATGCCTTACCTGCTTTCGCGGTTTCAGGTTGGCCTTCCATTCGCGCAACTCGTTGCCATGCTCCTCGTCCAGCTGCTTTAGCTTCTGGGTCTCATGCTCCATGAGCATCTTACGCTTCTCGTTCTAGAAAAAAGGGAGAAAAAAAAGTCTATACCTGGTACCTTGCCTCTGTTTGTCAAAGCGCCAGTAATACAGATAAACTCAAAGCCAAAGTAGTCATGTCGCAATGACTCATCTTATTTAACATGTTGACAGTAAACATGCACAACCATGTCATTCTTAAATATACTTGCTTATAGTAAAACCTCGTTAATTCTGAAAATGAGATAATTTAGACTCATCCTCTGGTTCCAGCAGGCGCATACATTGTTTAATGGCATCAAACTCTCGCTAATTCAGACATATTTGGCCGCACATTGGCTAATTTGGACAACTCTTGGAGCAGAGCGAACTCAAAGCAGCGCAAATGTGCAATGCAAAAGAGCAAATGCGGCACTAGCATGAAATCGCAACGAAGCGGCAGAGTCCGCATCGTCAGAGACGTCTGATGAACTAGTGGTGGACTGGGTGAAAACAGTGTGGGCTAACCGGCCGGGAGGCCTGCTGCGACGGAAGGCCCTGCTCGTATTGGACAGCTTTTGTGGCCACCTCACAGAGCGCGTCGCAAAGGCTCGTCTTGCAGAATCTCGTACGCACCTGGCAGTCATCCCCGGGGGTTTAACAAGCATGCTGCAACCACTGGATGTGTCTATTAATAGGCCGTTTAAGGCAGAATTCAGACGCCAGTACTTTGAAAGGATGGCAGTGGGCCACCACGAGAAAACGCCGACCGGACGACTAAGGAGGGCGTCACTTCAGCTGGTCGGCTCTTGGATTTTAAACACGTGGCCTGGATTTACAATGCCATGGACGGCACTGAGGACGACTGGATACATGAACGCGCGGATGACCCGAGCAGCGGCGCTGAGCCGAGTCCGAGCAGCGATACCGATGTACACATCTAGCGAGGATGTCTGCATCTAGACGCCAGATATCCCATCGTTAGGTATATATGGCACGATTAAATAGGTTTTTCCATACGTGGATCAAAAATTGAACAAAAATTTCACACTTCCGTGGAATGGCCGCACCCCATCAAAATCGCGGAAAAAAAGTGCGGCCCTTACACGAGTGTATACGGTATGCCAAGAAAGAATGATAGTTATCAGTGCTTATACCAGGGGATACTTAATTATAACATTTCATCAGAAGAGGTCTTATAATTAGTGCCAACTCCCCTTTGAGTACAGTAAAATCTCGTTAATTCATAATTCACAGGACCGGAAAAAAAAAAAAGGCCAAATTTTAACCAAATGTCGAATTATCGAGGGTATCAAGAAAACAATAAACAAATGCTAACAACGTCAACACGCTTTTACTTACTAAATGAATCAGCAAATCATGTTTCTATTTTGCACAAGCACAGTGCAGAAGCTGCAATTCTCGTTATCTCATGACTGATTATATAGCGCTCGCAGCGAGGCCGCGGCGCACGTCTTCATCTGAGACACGCTTTTCACTATACCATGCGCACATCCCGATTATTTTGTTGCCCGTGAGCTGGTCGCCAACAAATCGTCTGTCCATCAGGATGTAGCCAGTGCGCTTCATCTTCGACAGCTTTGCACTGAATCAAAGCGAAACTAGGGTTTGTCGCAACACCCGCGGACGAAACCGCGGCCGCTATTTACGCGATCATAGACGGCGACCTTGCGGCTCTAAAGGCTTGCGGCCGACGCATGCACCGAGTCAAAACGAAACTACTGTTTGCCACAACCGCTGCGGACAAAACCGTGGTGGCTCTCGACATGATCATGGATGGCGACTACGCACTTATGAAGGCACGCGGCCAGCAGCCAACGCGGTGTTATGCGCAGCGATAAACGCAAGAATAAAGGCGCATGGCAAAGGCGCATGGCAAATAAAGGCGCATGGCAAAGAGCACAATTAGGCACAATGCGTTTTGGCGTTGCTGTCAGACACGTTTCACATACGATTTCCACTGAAGGCAAATGGCCATGTGGACTCCGCCGCTTTGTTTCGGTTGGACGCTAGCGCCGTTTTTGCTATTTTGAGTCGCACATTTGTGGTGCTCTGCGCTTTTATTTTTGTAATCCTCCGACGTATACATCAGCGCGCACGCTATCGGCCTTGATCTACAAATGGGAGAAATGCGCATGGTGCTAAGTTACGGCCTCCGAGGTTTAAGTGCAAAAGCTTTGGCGTGCTGCCTGTTTTCGGAGGCTGGGTGGCTACAGGCTGCTGTCAGATTTATTGCACAGTTCGCGCGTTTCTGTAACGCACTACTATGATGTGCTTTTTGACACTCGGGAACGGGTAATGGAGGTTCTTTGGATCGAGAGCACCTTGCGGTCGCCGTCTTAAACACTTGGTGAGTGTGGAACGGAAAATTTATCAGTTGCTCGCGGAACCCCGATGATGGGCCTGCGGAACCCCCTGGGTTCCGTGGAACCCACTTTGAGAACCCATGGTCTGGACAAAGCAATATAGTTTCCCAGCAACTGTGTCATCAGAAGAGACTCACTGCACAAGCTAGCAGCAGCAGCAAAAAATGCATTTCAAATGCCTACCTGCAGCTGTTCTAGTTCCTTGATGGTCGCATCAGCAGCAGCTTTCAGCTCTTCAAGCTGGCGTCTATGCTTGAGTTCCTGGCGTTGGTGCTCAGCCTTGTATCGCTTCTTTTCTGCCTCCTGAAACTGATGGCACGAGAACATTCTGCATTAGTCTACACAGACCACAAAGGCAGGAGGCTTTTCTATGTACTTTGTTTTCAGGCAGCACTGCAAGCTAAAAAGTATAAGAAGCTTTAGCTCTGGCTCTCAAAACTCATCACAGCACAGGAAATAAATGCTTTTGTACTTTTTTTTTTTTTTTACATCGCTGCTTTTTCAGAGAGCACTTACTAGAAGGTCCTACAAGGTTCAGCTGGGCTAAAGGCCGAATGAACTGCCCGAAAGAGCTTGCTAAACCATTGCAAGGAAGCAACTATATTTAAGCAGCAACAGCAGCACACACACAAAAAGTATGTATGCACTATTAGAGCTGCAAAACACTAAATACAGAATGCAGTATTTATCAGAAACATGAAGTGCTTTGACAGTATTGAAAGGAGCGGGCCCTGGGGAATAAGGAAATCCATGACTTAGCCTCAGCATCTTCGAATTTTTCAATGATGTTCGCACAACTGATGATTTTTGATGTAGCGTTTATATTGAAGTACAAATTCTTGTGGATAAAAAACAATTTGTTTCCAAAGTTAAAGGCTCAACTAAGCACAATGAATAAAGAGATGGGTGCCTTTATGGGTATATTGATAAAGTTGACCTTCCATATTTCCACAGATGTCTACTAGGAAGAATATTCTTATAGCTCTATATATCACTACTCATAAGTTAACTCATTTTTTTTGTTTTCAAATGTCCTTGTGGGCTCATGAAGAGCATTTTCCGAACGTTTGGCTAAAGTAGATTTATCTAAAGTAGAAGCATCATGGGCTTTTGTAACAGTTGCAGCTGTAAAGCCGATGTCGTGCAAATAAAACAAGCCAAATATGTTATTGATAAGTCTATATATTCAATATCTGTATTGTGACAAATATTTTCCTTTCTAAAATACAAATGATAGTAATAGCTCTCTCAACAAGAGACAAACATGACAGTGCAGACTATCGACCAGTAGAAAGTAGAACCTCGTTCACACACTAAAAATAAAAAATGAGAGAGGAAACGTACTAACTGGGAAAAGGCACAACACGAAATCATACGTTAAAAAAAATATGCAGATCCCACGCGCTCTGGGAATTGATGTAAGCACAGCTTTCTGTGCTGTTTGCGTTAATTGACAGTATTTGGCGGTGATGTTGACAGCATACGACAGTCGTGATAAGATGTTACCTTGCCTGCACCACTTGTGTTTGTCCACGTAGTACACAGAACACAGAGAGACGTGGCATTCATTCACTAATTCCTTTATTGAAGGGAGCCCAAATGAGCAATGCTTTTCGACGACGCATTTTCTTTCTCCCGTGTCATGTTAGGTGAACCGCCACAAGTGCAGAGGGGTAAGGTTAATCCCCCGTTTCCTGACTGCGTCGGTATGGGATCCGGATGCACCCATTCCCTGCCTCCTCTCTCTACTCCCTCTCTTAATATTTTCCCTCCCTCCTCCCTGGACTGTTGTTGCTGTTGTGCGTGAGCACGGAGGCAAGCGCGGCAGCTCCTGCAATGCTTTTGCGGGAGGGGTCTCGCCTCATTACAGCATCCACAGGGCATTGTTGCGCCGGGCGCGTCTGAGGCCATTGTGGCCCTGCTCTACCGAAACGTCGTTGACATCGCCTATCTCGTCTCCCGCACCCCTGCCGTGAGCTCTCAACCACCCCGATGCGGTGGCGTGCAAGGCAGCAGCAGCAGTGGAAAAGTCGAAGGAAGAAGCAAAGAAAGCTTCACTTTAAACATTTGGCAGACTCAACTGTAGTTGACAACTACGTAATGGGAAGCGTGTGAACAGAGTGTCGTGTTACTGTTCTTCACTGTGCGCACTTTGCATCTTTTGTTTACACGGGATCTAGTAGCCGGAAAACGTAACATATGATCACAGTTTGGTGATGTACTAAACGTTGTTGCTAAAAAAGTGTGTTTTTCGGGGGGTGTATTAACCAGCAATAAAGAAGTGTAACTACATTCGGCCATTTTTTACATTCTTGATCCCGAGCGTTGGCGCTGGGAAATCATTCGAAATGGGATTGCATCAACGAGGTTCTACTGTATTTTATATATAAAGGTTCTGGAAAATTTTTTTTCTTTTGTTCTGTTTTTGTAGCAAATATGTCATAATAACACAATCGCGATATGGTTTCCAAAAGAATAGGTCCACAGCACTTGCCCTCCTTAATTTAAAAAGAGTATAACAGTTTGAAGAAAAATATAATGCAGTAGGAATATTGGTTGATTTCACTCAAGCTTTTGCTTATATCCACCATGCCAAATTACAGTAACTGTGGACTTAAACAGTCGAGTCCCGCTACAATGAAATTCATGGGACATGCAAAACATTTCATTGTGGCGGAACTTCGTTGACGCAAAATTGGTATGCTTATACCAACGCCAAACGGCAAAGCCGCAAACGAAACCGAAACCATCGTCCGGGAAAACATTGCGATGGTGTGGAGGCAAAGGTTATCAAAGTGTGAACTTCACGAGAGAATGCATTTCACACCACTGTTACAGCATTTTACGTACATTGCGGCCGACGCCTAACCCAACGCATGTGCCCGGCCGATCGCGAAACACTCATTTTGTGGCACATGCCCCGTCGCAATGAAGCCAGTTTGAATTATCACAATTTCACTGCATATTTATGACAAAGTCGGCAAGCTTGGCAAGCTTGCGCTTACCGGAAGTTTTATCTCCAGAAGTCGGTCAGCCTAGACTTCTTACGCTTCAAGGCAAGCAAAGGCGTTACGCGAGTCTCACAGTTCGTTAAAAGAGCCATCGCAATTGTCATGGGTTCTCATAAATTTTCTGATGAGGTGAAAAGGATCCATTACGTTCAAAGCAGTCGCCGGCGTCGGTGTGTATAGCGGATTGTCATTTTCTCCAGACGTCGAGACGTTAGCATCTTGACAACAGCGGTTGCGGCGTGGTCGCTCGGCACTTGAAAGCAATCTGTGACGTGCACAAAGTGAGCGCCCACGCAGGCCTCGTCTTCAAAGCGATCTGCGATGTGGGCAAAGTGCAAGTATTGCCGGTAGAGTCGTGTGCGAGTTGGGGCGAGAGACGGCAGGGAGGTCAATTCGCTCGCTGTTATTGCCGCACCTTCTCACTCCAGCATGTTGACATACACAGAGCTTGCGTGGTCATCGAGTGAGATGTGTTCATGTTTACCTGTGCACGCGTGACACCGTGTTCAGTAATTTAGTTAGCGAATGTTTACAAGTTTATACGGCCAATAAAACTGCTATGTTTAGTTAATCTGCTATCGCAATCGATGCTTCGCCTGAACTGCTAGATTTTTCCTTCCGCTTTCTGCCTCGGCGATCATATGGGCCTTCTCCTCGAGAGAGAGAAATTTACGCTTCTTTGTTGGTGTAGCCATTTCAACCGGACACAGACCACAGAAAACGGCAGCAATTGCGGTGACCCCCTGCAGTCTCACGCAAGCGCGTGATGACCACGCGTTGCTATGGATTGCAGTGGCTTAAATCGGTACTTTGAATTTGATTTCGTTTGAGAAAGCCTTGTTCAAGCGGACATACGATCATCACAGCTTTGGAAGGGCCTTCTAATTTGACTATTCGGCAGTTCCAATGTCAATTCTGTTCTAGTTTCGTTCTCGAAAAGGTCGTTGAAGTGAAAATACCGAATAAAACGCCTTCGCTATGAAGGGACTTTTTTTGTATTACTTTCTATGGGCAGCTGACGGGGAATCGGAAAATCTTCGTAGTGGCGGAAAATTCATTATAGGGGGATTAGACTGTACTCAAGTTACTTGAAAGCTCTGACATAGATGCTAGTTAGTTTTTATAAACAATTTAGTATCAGATAAGAAAATGATGCCAGGTTTACTGCAAGGAAGCATTCTTCGCCCTTTTTTTGTTTATTTAAATATTAATGACATGTCACTAAAATGAAAGCCAGTTTTTCACTCCAAGGTTAAACAAGAGTCTTTTCACAGTGATATTTAATTTAGATGTTAAAATGAACAGATATTGAAGTCAGCGAAAGTACTTGGAATTAATTTCTCCGATTCTTTGCAATAGGATGGCTGTGTTAATAATATTCTAATGAAGCTTGCCATGTAACTGGAATTTTAAACTGCATCTGGCACTTAATCCTGAAGTAGGTGAAGTTATTTAGTTCTTCCTTAACTGTTTTTTGGTTTGCACAACAGCTACAGAAACCAATTTGACAGAATTGAATGAATTCTGGGGTTTGACATGCCAAAACAACAATTTGATTATGAGGCATGCCGTAGTGGGGGACTCCGGATTAATTTTGACCATTAGGGGATCTTTAACGTGCAATTTGGCAGAATTATTGAGAACGCAGAAGTCATTGACACTGACAGACAACACACCTGTCTTGGCAACCACCAACCAGTTAATTAAAATGTTCAAGAGAATTATATCGAATGACCTCTGTCAATACAGAATATTACAAAAGTACTGTCAGTGTTACAAACATTCCCTCTTCATGAATATGGCAAATATTTGCTCAAAGAAAAATAGGAATGAAACAAGAAAAACAAATGAGGAACATTCCATATTTTCATACTAAGTACTATCTAATGAAACCAACCTAGTACAAACAAGGCAGTGTTGTATTTACGTGTACAAATGTCAGCAGCTCTTGGTTATATAAACTAGAGTTTCCTGCCCCCCCCCCCCCCCTTTTTTTCTACGGCTAGATCATCCCTCAAAAAAACATGGAGCTCAAAACAATAGCGCACTATGATATTATGTTGTGCCTTTCAGCTGCTGTCATTGTTCATAAAGAGTGTGAAGGACCCTTCTTGCCATCACTGATTGGCTTTTCCCTCCTCTTCCTGTTAGTGTCCTCTCGCAAAACAAACAAAGCAATCTATGTGTGCAGTTCTTTTACAGTGATGCTGAAAACTCCTGTTGCTTCATGGTAGCACAGACAGCCCTGGGGTCCTGAACGCTTACCCTGCTTAACTCTTTCTGTACCGTGCCCACTGGGCATCATTAGCCCGCTATCAATGGTTTGAAACATCGCTTTTGAGACCTTCCGCGCTCACGGACACAGTGTGCTATCAGACATGAAGGAGGAGAACTATATTTTAGTTTCCTAAGCAGTTGCATTTTCTTCCCGCGAAGCGGTGAATTTTGAACACGCTCTAAAGTTTTGAAATCGTCACAGTAGAAAGCAAAAATCATGTAAAAACCCAGAAAGAAGAAGAAAGCTAAAATGGCTGCCCGCTATCGATGGTTAGAAACGCCGCTTTCGAGACCTGCGCCGCTCAAGGATACACTGCGCCATAGGACGTGACGGAGGAGAACCATATTTTTGTTTTCTAAGCAGAGTCCACTTTTTTTCCCCGCCAGGCGGTAATATTTTTATGCGCTTCGAAGTTTTGTGATCGTCGAAGTATAAAGCAAAAATGGCCGCCTCTGAGAATGGCACGCACGCTTTGAAATATCACAGATCTCATGATTACGCTGCGTCTACGGCTGATTTTATCAATGGACCGAGCAGCAGCGAGTCTGAAGATGCTGCTTTTTCAGCAGACTTTGAGAGTGACGACAATGCAGACCAGCCCGGAACATCGGCGGCCGCAGCCCGGCACACCCAACTATAGTGCTTGCAGTTAAACTTTTCTAGCAATACCTGCTCAATGAAAAATTTTCCTTTTATTAGGAGACAGTGCCCATTAGATGGCAATACATTTTGTATATGTTATAATTTTTGTTAGATTTTCTTTTCTTAGTACAGTCGAATCTCGTTAATTCGAACACGCTTAATTTGAACTGCCGGTTTATTCGAACTGACGCTCTGGTCCCGTCAAAGTTATGTGTATTTCAATGGACGAAAACACCCGGTAATTCGAACGCGAAAGCATTTGCGACGGTTAATTCGAACATACCGCGGACCGACAATGCTCTCGGCAGCGTGCCGAATAACGCAGCGGCGCCTCCGACCGGCATTGCTCCGACACCGCCATAGAGCAAAAGCTTAGGAGAGACCCCTTCATGCAGCGGCGGAGGCCCAGTCCGGCCAACGAACTGCCCCCCACACCGGCAAACGCTCGCTTCCCGATAACAGCAGAAAACGAAACTTCAGGTAGCGGCTTAAGGGTACGGCCACGCTAGCGACAAAAACGCGCGGCAACGCGTCATGCCACGGGCGGCAAAAGCAGCAGGAATCGGGGGTTTTGCGACGTGCCGCGCGAAATGGGTTCCATTTCTGCGGAAAATGCCGCGTGCCGCGAGATGAAGAACCAATCAAGAGCGACGAGGGTAACGTCACGGAGCCATCACAACCGGACCGCCGCCAGTCCGCGCCGGGTTTTCAATTGACGATTGTCGTCTCTCGCATGAAACAACGAGCGCTCGCCGTGTTGCGCGTTTGGAGAGCGCGGGAGATCTTATCGCGCTGCCGCGCAGCGAGACGCGCGTGCCACGGTGGCCTCGCGGCAAGGCGTTAACGCGCGGTAACTTGCCGCTCGCGGCATGACTCCTGGTGGTGCCAGTGGGCGTGCACGGAGACAGTCGAAGGAGGGGCTTTAGTCGAAGGTGAGGGAGCTGCGAGGGAGTTGAGAAAGAGGGCGAGGGGAGCCACCGAAGCCACTGCCACCGAAACGGCGGAGTTGCCGAGGCCAAATCTGCGTTCCTGCCGCCCTCCTCCCTCACCTTCGACGGTCTCCGCGCGGGCGCGCGCGCGCGCGCCCGTCTCAATGTTGGCGCCGTCCGCTCCCTGAAGTTTCGTTTTCTGCCGTTATTGCGAACCGAGCGTTGGGCGGCGTGGGCGCAACTCGCTATGCGCTTGCGCGCCGCGAAATTTCACGACTCGCACAGTTCGTTCATCTTGCTATGGTGCTCGAATACTTCAAAAGTACGTCCTTCCGTTAATTTGAACTTCTTTTAATTCGAACAAATTTTCGGGCCCCTTCGAGTTCGAATTATTGAGATTCAACTGTAGATACACGCCTGTCTTTACAAACTTTGTTCAGATTTATCTCAGAATATTGATTTTGGCAATTTATATCTTTTTTTATGACATATATTTCGTTAATAAATCTTTTGTGTGAAAAGTGCATTCACTCTGATTTTTGTTTATATATTACAAAAAATATTCAGTGCAGTACTTCCTTGAGAAAAAAAAAAAAAAAGATCTGGCGTAACCTACAAAAAACACCTATTTCCCCCATAGTAGGGAAAGCGTTAAAAGATTAAATCATGATAAACCTTGACAGCACCTCATACCCCTACCTATATAATTGATAAAAGTAAACTGATTTCACCACATTAAAGGGACACTAAAGCAAAACAATAAATCAACTTAGACTGATAAAGTATTCTTCTAAAACTCTGCTGTCGTTAATTACACTGCCATAGGTCAATTATTCGAAGAGAAAATGAAGCTCGAAGTTGACTGTTTTGAATTTTTCGCGGAAACACCATCAGCACTTTAGCTTGACGTCACGGCTTCTAAAGTAATTTTCGTATTTGGGCCACGTTGGCTCAGTAAAAGTTTCCATAACTTGCCATATTCAGTCTTGGGCTAATTTAGAACACAATGTAGTCAATCTTTACTGCTAAAGAATTAACTGAGACCTAGAAGACGCTGTCAAAATCCATGACGTCATGGTGAGCTGGTGTGGGAACTTCAAGGTGGCGTCGCCACTCGTTTCTTTCTGGCTTACCAAGCGGCTTCTCGCGGTAAGAGTGGTGTTTTCGGTATTGTGGAAGGGTAATCTACTGATACAGAAGAAATATTTTTTCCCTTAAGTGTCCTTTAAAAGTGCATGGCGCAACAACCCTGCTGGTGCCATAATGACAGTAGTCCTTGCGGCTATCTTGCTATACTTGGGGTCAAGGCAACTTAAAGGCGAATGCAAAGGAGAATGCTGTTGTTGATTTTACCAGCAAATTTTAGGGGGAAGTTGGGTGCGCCTCCGGAGCCCCAATACTACTGTAGTACAGTTGAACCCATTTATAACGGACTCGATAGTTACGCGAAAAGTGGTCGTTATACCAGTAGATTGTTATATATGGAGTTGCCCTTAAAAATGCTAAAACATTAACAAGACTGAAGCTGGCGTCAGCAGTTACAATTTGGCAGCAGTTTGGTTCGAAAACCAGATTTTCAGTGTTATTTTTGTTCCCGGTGCGTTCCCGCACATAGCTGCAAACTTCCGTTATTAGAAACGTCCATCTAATCACCGGTGCACGGACAGCGCGCGCAGCCGTCCGTGCACCCAGCTTGGTCGCGCTTCCGTGCTTTGGCACTCTGCATGTGCCCTCTTTTTACCGTGACCGGGTTCGAAGCGTTGTTGTATCAGTATGGCGATTTAAAAAAGTTTGTTACATCTGGAAGCAGTTTCCATAGGGAGAGTGGGAAAATCGTAAATGCACTGAAATGTGGTCGTTATAGCCAATAGATTGTTATAAGTGAGTTCGACTTACAATATTTTTATTCTCACCTCCCTGCCTTTTGATCTTGAGTGTGTATTTATCATGGTACTAACAGAAAATGCTTCTTTCCACAGGTGCCCCCTCAGCTTGCTAAGGACTACTGCTTATGGCATGCTTTGCAGCAGTAGCGGCACAGTGAAACTCGTCGTGAAATTGGTCCATTAGCACCAAATTTGTATCAGGGAGCCTCCTTTTTTAAGGGCAAGGTTGAAATGCAGTGGCATAAGAAAAAGTTTGCTTCTATGTATTCAGGAGGAAAATCTACCCTGCTTTCACCAAGCCTTGCTGTACCAGGAAGCCATGGACACTGTACACTAAATTAAGTACCTTGCGCAGTCGGTCTTTGTCCTCATCCGGAGAGTCAGGGCCACCATGCAGGCTGATGCGAAGGCTTTCTTTGAACATGAGCTCACGTGTCTTCATCTCGGAGCGAATGCGCTTGGGCAGCTGACGGCGCTCAAGGGCTTGGCGCTTCAGCAGCTCATCCTCACGTCGCAAGTTGAGCCGCTTGACCTGCTCTAGCTCCTTTTCATGCCGGATGAGCATTTGATGCCGCTGGAGGAAGAAGCCATCCTTGAGTTGCTTCTTAGCCAGCTGGTGCTTCTCGTGCAAGTGCCTTTCTTCAAGCTCCCAAAGGGCCGCCTCCCGTGCTGCAGCACAGATAGTTATCACAGACAAGACGTTTCAGTAGAACATGCCAACTGATGTACGCACTCATAGGCCACATTTAAATTACAAGCAAGCCTTGCAAGTACATAGGAGGACAGGCATTACACAAGGTACCTTTCAAAATTGTAAACTGCTCTAAAGAAGTCACCTATTAATTTATTAGGCTTGTGCAAATATTATGCTATTTGATATTTGTTTTGGCTCAAATATTTGGCTGCTGGTAGGGGGGTGCGAATTTGCTGTCGCCGTCGAATCCAATCCAATTCAAGTAGTAACAGCACAGATGCACATTTTATTGTGATAGAAATCTTATGGACACTCCAAGCGCATTTCTGCCGTTGCTGTGTTTGTCGCTTTGACGTTCCGTATAAAAACTGTAACATCGGCACCGCGCACCATACGCTGTATGTGCGAGTGAAAGCTCGCGAGAATCAGCAGACGATTGCGGCTCAATCTCATGCGCGCTAGGCACGCGGGGGTGGCGAAAAAGCGGAGCGCATTTAACTTCGGCGGTGGCCGCTATCTTGAAAGCGATCTACAACGTGGAAAAAGTTCGAATCCACGTGGGCCTTGTCTTCAAAGCGATCTGCGATGTGAACAAAGTGCAACTAGTGCCGGTAGCTTTGTGTGCGCTGCGCTTCGACATTCAATTCGCGTTGAAGCAAAAGACGGCATGAAGGACAATTCTCTCGCTGCTCTTGCTGTGCGTCTTCACTCCAGCGTTGTGACATCGAGTTTTCGCAGTCATCGAGCAAAATGTGTTCATGTTTACCTGTGCACGCTTCACACCGTACTTGTTAATTTAGTTAGTAAGCGAATGTTTACAAGTTTATACGACCAATTCAACTACTATCTTTAGTTCATGTAGTTGTCTACTAATTTGCTATCGCAATCGATGCTTCGCCTATTGGGTGAAACTGCGACATTCTTTTTTTCCCCCCTTCATTCTGCCAGTGTGCTTGCGGTCGTGGTGTTGTAGTGTTCTGTTTGAAGATGTCGTCGCGGCAAGTGAAGATAACCGATTTCTTGCTGCCTACCTGCAAATAAAGCCTGTCCGAGTGTGCGTGTTTGAGAGCATCGTGTCGTAGTTATTTTCCGACCGGTAAGTAGCCGCTAAACTGGCATTGGCGATTAATCCATACATTGTTTAGTTTGTACCTAAACGTCGTTCCCGGCCGACTACGTATTAACAAGGTTTGACTGTATCTAACAAGCCCATATAGGGTGGCGAATCAAGTGTCAGTGGTTCACTTTCTGCTTGCACATCAGTAATTACCAGTCTCGTAGCATTCAGTATCATGGTCTGTAACGTTTTCTGGTACCAATTTAACAATTTTAACGCGATAGCGTTAAGGGCCCCATGTTGCAGAAAATCTGGCGTCCACGTCCGGCGTGCGATGTTGGCATCTGTGGCGGAGAAAATCATCCCCAACCACCCCGACCGCGCAGGCCCTCCATGTGGTGCAAGGTTTTGATGAACAACAATTGAATTTCTCACAGTGAAATCCGTCAGAAAAATGGTACAGTACGACTTTACTATTCAGTGTCGGATTGTAATTTGAATGTACAGTCGAATCTCGTTAATTCGAACATGCTTAATTCGAACTGACGCTGTGGTCCTGTCAAAGTTATGTGTATTTCAATAAGCGAAAATGCTCGGTAATTCGAACGCAAAAGCATTTGTGACGGTTAATTCGTTAATTCGAACATACCATGGACCGACAATGCTCTCAGCAGCGTGCAAAATAATGTGACGGCGCCTCCGGCATTGCTCCGACACAGCCATAGAGCAAATGCTTATGAGAGACCCCTTAATGCAGCGGCGGAGGCCCAGTCCGGCCAACGAAAATGCCCCACGCCGGCTAACGCTCGCTTCCCGATAACGACAGACAACGAAATTTCAGGGAGCGGGTTAAGCTGGCGCCGGCACCCCTACGCCGGCAAACGCTCGCTTCCTGATAACGGCAGAAAATGAAACTTCAGGGAGCGGGCTAATCTGCGCCGGCCGGCTATACCGGCGGCGGGCACGCACGAAGACAGTCAAAGTGGAGGGAGCTGCGAGCACGGTGTAAGAACATTTAAGTGTTGACACTGCGCGAGCGTGAGCGTCCAGATTATGTTTGGCAGCGCACGGGCGCACCGAATAGTTCTGCTGCGAGCAGATGGTGCCGCTGTCAGCGGTCCCAGCTTAGCGGCGCCGGCGGCTTGACATTGCTCTGCCTCACTGACCTCCACTAAAAAGTGCTCTGCCTCCCCTAAATTTTCGTTCATAGTGGAGTGAGTAAAACTCAAAGCGCGCAGGAAATTAGTTATTTCAGATTACAGTGATAAGTGTACCAGGCTTAATGATTCGCTAACATGAAGGTATCTTACGCAGGGCGTGAATGGCGTGAACACGGATCGATCGGGCAGCACTCAAAGCCCACTCAAGTTCCGCTCGCGCGCACAATTTATTTTCGTCCGGTCTAGCCGTTCATACAAGCATTATTTAAAAAAAAAGAAAAAAAAAAAAAAAGAAAAAAAAGCATTGGCCTGCACCTCGACCAGATGTAAATAGTGACTGCACCAGAAACTGTTGTTTTTCATGCTTATTGCGGCTTTGATTCACATTCTGAAAACCACTCAAGCATCGTTGAGCGAATTCAGTGTGGCCGCGGTATAAATTAGGAAATGAAACGGCACAAGCTTCCGATATGCAACGCACTAGAGCAAAGTGGCTGTTCATGGCTGGAACTTAAGATAAGAATGGACATCAGCTATGTAAAAACTCTTTCAAATGGGAATTTATTAGGCGGGACGAAGGCAGGTGTCTATCTTGGATTAGAGCAACAATACAGTTTACTGATGAAAACCGAGCAAATGCCTTTTTATTCCAATTCCACTTAACATAGACCGTGTATATTATTCATTTGGCTTTCGTCCATTGAGGACTGAGTCTCTTGCAAGGTCTAAAAAAAGAGGTGACTTTCTTTTTTCTTAAATTGCATATGAGAATGTGCCAATGTAAGCGTATTCGACAATGCATGCTACAGCCTGTCCACAAATACACTTACACCCACCACAGAATAATGTCATAGACTTATTTTTTATTTTGCAACAACACAATACGAAAAAAATTGTGCATGAAGCAGCTCAATAATTGTAATAGGGGATATCCATCCCAGCAGCTTACGCTCTCATACACTCCCACAATGCAAAAATGTTGAATAAAACATGCAAGCGTGTAATATACATCGTACGCGCATTGTAAAAAAAAAAACAACAAACAAAAAAACATTCTGTAGCTAGGATGGAACAAATTTGAAGATCAGTCATGGTGTACATTCTGCCTAATTACATAATTAGTCTTAATTAATTAGTCAACTTCTCAAATATTATAATTAGATTAAAAGTGCCCATGAAAAAATTGTAGAGCAACATGAAAGACTCCCGAAACAGCTTTCTATTGCTGAATACGCGCTACGTAGAAGTGTTTTTCCGAGCGTGAAAGAAGCCCACGAATACATGCAGCAAAATTTGCACAAACTGCTGTGGCACACAGGAGGTTCTCTCTTCCACAGCGGCTTTCAAGGTTTATTTGACAGTGTGAGGTTCTTTGAACAGTTCAGAAATAAGGTGGGAACTGCATTTGCAGACAGAACAGGGCTCTTTGGCACGTCAAGCAGCACCTTTTATCGAGCTCCGCATAATATGCCGTCGATATCATATCCTTTGAAAAATGCTTGGCGCAGACATTGTCGGTAGGCATTAGAGTTGGGTCGGCCCTCAGATTTGCATGGCGCCACTGCTCTAGATGACCGCTGTCGGACGGCGCTTTGAATAGAGGCACACGCTCCGTAGAAGTCCGGTATCAAGAATTGCAGTTCGCAATGAAGCACCTTCTACCCATTTCAAGCGCCCCTCAGAAGGCCACTGCCACCTTTGTCGAAGGCCCGTGGCGACAATATCCAAGCACAAGCTCATGAAATGCACGCGAACAAAAAGTGTGCCTTCAAAACAGCGTGGCCGCACCTACAAGCAGGAAGACGCAGCAGCGGCAGCACGCGCCTTGCCGCCAAGGCTGGGACCACATTCCGCAGCGCCCTCTACGACAGCGCCGACCGAGCTGTAACCAAGCCGAGCATAATCTGGACGCGAGCAGGCGGCGGTTTCGCGTTCGTTGTGGGGAGAGTGTCAGCACCTCTCTTTATTATTCTTACACCGTGGTCGTGTGCATAAGTTCCAGGCACAGGTAACTATCAATACAACACAGTGATTTACAGTGCCACCCATTGAATGCTGCAAATTGCCAATTTACATATGGTTTGTACAGCTAAACATTTAGAGAATGTAAAGTCAAGGAGGACCACTATGAAAGAAAACCAGTGAAGTCTAAATACCAATGCCAAATCATAGCGACTGATCGAATCTGGTGCTGAATTCGAGAGACAGTAGGCAATGATGCACTTAGTGTGTGATTTGATATCAACCAGTAAAAGGTAAAAGAGCTTCACTAACCTCTTAGTAGTTGCTGCTTTTGCTGTAGGAACTGTTTCTCAAGAAGAGCAATCTTCTCTCGATGGCTGTCACTCAGCCGCTTCATAGACAATTCATGCTGCTCATTCAGTTTCTCCACAAAAAGCCTCTCCTACACATGGGGAGGCCAAGGGTTAGGATACTGGCCACATACAGTAAGTACCAAGCACAATAAACCAATAGTTACCTTTTCGGCTTGATCCAAATCCATTTTTTCCTTCCGAACCCTAAACATGTCCTTTCGCTTTTCCTTTGGCATGAGCTCAACTTCTTGTTTCAAGAGCTTTGCTTCATTTTTCAAGCTTTCTCTGAATGCTTTCAGCTCTCGTTCCTGCAAAAAGGCATGTTTCAAACTCCAAAGAGCACAAATCCATTCAATGTGGCAGGACATAATTAAGGAGACAGATCTTTGCCCATTCCCACTAAAATGCAATACATTACGTACAAATTCCCTAAACCAACACTTTACTTAACATAAGTTTAATGCTATAACAGACAGCTCCATAACAAAAAACAATGCATTTGAAGTTTGCCCTACAGTGGTGTGGTCATCTGAAGTGCTATGTGCAAGTGTGCTTGTAACTCGTTCTTCGGCACTAATTAACCTATCAATTGAGTCACCGACCTATTTTGAGGACTGCCTAGAAGTCTGAGAAAGAAAACTTTGAACCTAAACCGGGGCTTTTACCAGTTTTGCAGAATAAATTAAACAATGTACAGTCGAATCCCCCTACAATGAATCGCTACAATGAAATTTCAGCCACAACGGAGATTTTCTGATTCCCCGTCCGCTGGCCATAGAAAGTAATACAAAAAAAGCCTCTTCATAACGAAGCACTTTATTCGGTATTTCTGCTTTAACAAACTTTTCGAGAACGAAACAGGGACTGAATTGAAATTAGAACTGCCAAGTAGTCAAATTAGAAGGCCCTTCCAAATCTGTGACTATCGTGTGTCCGCTTGAACGAGGTTTTCGCGAACAAAATCAAATTCAATGTACCAATATACGCCACTGCAATCCATAGCCATGCGTGGTCATCACGCGCCTGTGCGAGACTGCACAGGATCACCACAATCGCTGCTGTTTTCAGTGGTATGTGTCCGGTCGAAATGGCTACGCCAACGAAGCGTATATTTCTCTCTCTCTCTCGAGAAGGCACATATGATCGCCAAGGCAGAAAGCGGAAGGAAAAAATTTCGCAGTTTCGCCCGAAAGGCGAAGCATCGATTGGGATACCAGATTAGTAGACAGCTATATGAACTAAGGATAGTAGTTTTATCAGCCGTATAAACCTGTAAACATTCCCTTACTAACTAAATTACTAAGCACGGTGTCATGCGCACACAGGTAAGCATGAACACATCTTGCTCAATGACCGCGGAAACTCGGTGTCAACACGCTGGAGTGAGAAGGCACGGCTATAGCAGCGAGCAAATTAACCTCCGTGCCGTCTCTCGCTTCACCGCAAACTAAACGTCGAAAGCACAGTGCACACGACTCTACCGGCACTAGCTGCACTTTGCCCACATCGCAGATCGCTTTGAAGATGAGGCCCACGCGGGCGCACACTTTGTGCACGTCGCAGATTGCTTTCAAGATGTGGCGACCGCACCGCAGCCGCTGTTGTCAACGTGATGCCAACATCTCGTCGTCTGGGGAAAATGACAATCCACTAGACACACTAACTTAGGCGACTGCTTTGAAAGTAATGGATCCTTTTGACCTCATCTTAAATTATCAGAGCCCACGACAATGACATTGCGATGGCTCTCTGAACAGACTGTGAGACTTGCATAACGCCTTTGCTTGCCGTGAAGCGTAAGAAATCCAGGCTGACCGACTTCAGGAAATAAAACTTCCGGCAAGCGCAAGCTTGCAGACTGTCATAAATATGCAATGAAATTGTGGTAATTCAAACTGCTTCACTGCGACGGTGCATGTGCCGCAAAATGAGCGTTTCGCAATCGACTGGGCATGCGTGTTGAGTTAGGCGTCGGCCGCAATGTACGAAAAATGCTACAATAGCGGCGCGAAATGCATTCTCTCGTGAAGTTGACACTTTATTGACCCCCTTTGGTACATCTCAACCTCTGCCCCCACGCCTTCACAAAGATTTCCCCGACGATGGTTTCGATTTCGTTCACAGCTTTGCCATTTGGCGTACGTATATACATACTAATTTTGAGTTGATGAAGTTGCGCCACAACAAAATTTTTCGCGTGTCCCATGAATTTCGTTGTAGCGGGACTCGACTGTACAAGGACTTTCAAGCCCAGACAAAGCATTCTCAAGAATGAAGTACCACGAAGCCCGACAGTTTGAAAACAAAACACAGTCATGAACAAGCAGCAACCATTCTTTTCAATTAGGGGTGTGCAAATAGTAAAATTTTCAAATTTAATATGAATAGTACTACAGTAGAACCTTGTTGATATGATACTGTAGCATACGATTTCCCGGAACCAATGTTCACACAACTGAGAACACAAAAAAATACCCAATAAATTACGCTTCTTTTACTGTTAACACGTACCCAGAAAACACAATCCTTTGGCACCAATGTTCAATACATTGCTAAAGTGCGATGGTATGATACATTTTCTGGTCGCTAGGTCTCATATAAACAAGAAAAGGCGTAAGGCATGCGCAATCGTGAACAGTAGCCACTCACGCAGCAGCTTCCCCCCAATACTAGCCGGCCCGTCCGACGTGAAAACGCCAGCGCACACTTACTTTCCTATTCTAGAACACGCAAATCTCATCCCAGGTCCTCATGTGTAGCACTCACAGCTATCACCACTCACCCTATTGTGATCAGCTTCTTTACCAAGTCTGCTTCGCAGCGCGTGGGGAATCGTGCTGTTGGAAGTGTACTGCGTGCTTTTAATAGGCGATAACTCAAGGTTGACGTTCCCAAAGTGAACATGTTTCGCTCTGGCAGCATCGTAGCCCTCGTACTTCCGGTGTTGCTCACCAGTTCAATTTCGTTTTTATCTCCCATCATCGCTGTGTTAAAATACTATGTAATAGGAAAATGATGTGTGAGCCTGGTCGCTGAGGCCCCACTATCTCGATGCGCATTGGCGTCTTGTGCAGCAACGATTTACGCTGAACTGGCACAAACTTCCCACCAAAATGACACACCCCAAGAAGCTGCTGACCAAGGCCGAATTCGAGAAGCGCAAATGTACGCTTGCTGAAGCCGCAAGAATGACAACGCCCGTCTTGAGCTGATCGAGCTTACAGAGCGTTGTGCAACGCTTCGCATTAAAAATTTGGGGGTTTTACGTGCCAAAGCCTTGATCTGCTCATGAGGCATGCTGTAGTGGGGGCGGCGTCCAGAATAATTTGGACCACCTGAGATTCTTTAGCTTGCACCTAAATTTAAGTACACGGGTGTTTTCACATATCGCCCCCATCGAAATGCGGCCGTTAAGGCCGGGAGATTCGATCCCGCAACCTCGTGCTTAGCAGCCCAACACCACAGCCACTAAGCAACCATAGCAGGTAACGCTTTGCATTACGTAGTTGTCAACTACAGCTGAGTGACTCTGACCATACGTTTCTTTTCCAAAACGTATGAGCGAGGTTCTACTGTATTTAGCAAAAAAGAGAAGGGGAGGGGGCTTCGGAAATATAAGTTTATCACTTCTAAACAAAGTAAATTATAAAATTTCCTGTGTAGTTTGTCTACAAGAAGCCTTTTTTTTACGTTATTTGATACATTTAATGCTGTTATCATTTGAATTTTATCTCCTTTGAATAGCTTGTAAATGAGAACAAAGGAAATGTGACCGTAACTGGTGCACAATGACAATGACAGTAATTCAACAAACAAAAAGCACATCAGATGCAAGTAAAACTGAAGTGCTAATTGAAGGAGTGAGATTAATTACCATAGAGTACAGCATGGTGACATTGCCCAAATAATAAGTAGGTTTGCCTAAATCTGGAGAGAAAATTCGTAGGCTACCTAAGGCGGGACATATGTTTAACAACTGAAAGCTATTGTGCATCAATGATTTTTTCCATGTGTTCGATTGCGTACTTGCATCGACGTCTATGCAACAACCGTGGTTCTCTTGCAGCAGAATCATACTGAAGAATCGCCACTTGCATCAGTTATGTTCCCTTTCTGTCCATTAGTATTCGAATAAAATGAATAATTCGACAACACTGAAAAGTGAACTCTCAAATCGAATACGAATCGAATAATACGGAGAACTACTCAATTCATTTTCGAAATTTCAAATATTCCCACACCCCTAGTTTGTAATGTATCACACACTGGCCCAGGACTGCCAACAAGCTATAGCGCAAAGTCATCTCTGCAGTGGAGGTGCGGATTTTCATATTCGAAACTGAACAGTTTGACGTACGCGGTTTGTCAGGTATGATCACAAAGCATCATTAAACAAATCTCACAATATTCAGGCTGCCTGGCAACACGTTTCACATCCGCAAAAATTTCACAAGCGTCTAAAGTGCCTTAGATTAGAGATTCAGCCTAGCCCTTGTACTCTGTAGGGCTACATAAAAGATCTGCGGTGAATGAGAAAGGCTTCTAAACCCTGCTAAATTAAAAAGCAGAGGCCCAAAGATTTCCCACTGGCAAGGACACTAGGTACTATATTGTTTTCTAACTCCATAACATAACAGTAGACAATAAAAACCACCATGAAGAGCGATTACCGTATTTATTCGGTTATAAGGCGAGGGTGCAACTGGGGGGGACCAAAGAAAAAAAAAAAACGTGAGTATGCACACCGGTATAAGGCGATACGAAGTAGCTGTCCGATTATTGAGATTTGGCGGGGATCGCCTGAAATACTGAATTGCTAACACAGCCAAAATGCAAAATGGTGACCTTGAAATAGGGGAGAAGGGAGCTTTAACACGTGGAGTGCAGGTTATATGCGAATTTTGTCTTAAGGTGTGGCTTCACGGCAGCGTGAATTTCTTACAGTGTGGCTTCACGGCACTACAGCACGTGCTGCCTTAAGGGGGGGAGGAGGGGATGAAAAATAATGTTTTTGTTTCTTGGCAGAAAGGGCTGAAATTTGGCACACACACTGTACATTGCCATAGAGAGGCACATTTAAAATTTTATTAAGCTATCTTCATTAGTTTTTGTTTTATAAGAATTTACAAAAGTTTACAAGTTACTTGCTCGTGGAAAGCCTGGCACAGTAACGAAACATGGTACGGAACTGGGAATACTTTGTATGTTTGCCCAAATGTCTAATCTATATCAAGACAGTGTTAAATTTTTTTTAGTGCCTTCACAATTTTTTACTCAGCATGACATGCATGTGACTTGTGTTTCACTGCATAGAGCCATGTAGTTATTCTGAAATAATTAAATAATGGAAAGATATATGTATGAACATTTTGAGACTGCCTTGATGTGCAGCACAGTTTATGGATCACAGCAAAACAAACCGCATCAAAATCGGTCCAGCCATTGTTGTGCTATGCTTTTTACGAGCGAGGTGACCGACCAAAAAAAAAAAAAAAAAAAAAAAAAAAAAAAAAAAAAAAAAAAAAAAACAGGAAAAAGAAGCCACAATTGAGAGAACGGGCTGTAAAGTTTTGCAAGCAGTGCAGGTTTATTAGAACGCATCACGGCGGTAATTTTTGGCATCATTGCTGTCCTTTGCTTCTTCGTTTAGTGGGCTTTGAAAATTTCATAGCCTGGCTAGACCATCAAATTGAACTTCCGTTCAGTTGTGGACACCGCGCGAAGGGAGTCGCGAACGCTGCATGCTTGCGCTTCTGCCGTCACCGCTGACACGAAACGCGGCTCGAGGCGCGTCTGAATGATGCGCCGTTCGGGCGACTATTTGTCTGGTGAATCTTCGGTTATTGCACTGTAGCTCGTCGACGGTTGGGGCTCGCTCGGAGGTGGCGTGTCCGTGTCGCACGATGCACCAGAAACTGAGTACACCATCTTGGCCGGCGATAGTACCCTTCGACCCGCATCGATGCGATCTCGGCGGATTGGCGTGGCCGTACGCCAAAGCGCGGGAGCCTCCGTTGGCGCGCCTTCCGTCGACTGTGTTATCGGTGCCGATGGCACAGGGGTTTCGCTGCTGGTGTCACAAGGTGCAAGATAGGAGTGGCACGTAATCCACGGTGCAAGGTAGCGCGGCACGTTCAGTCGGGTGCTCTTCCGCTTCTCCCGCTAATCGCCGTATTTTTCTTGTCATAGGAGGCTCACGCTTCCGTATTCTGAAGGCGTGCTTTGTCCAAAATTTCTTCTCGATTGAGCGACGATCCATCACTAACCTGGGAGCTCTCAGAAATCCGAATTCTGTGTGTCAAGTGAAGATGTCGGCGTGGTTTGCGAAGCAGACAACTGCGGTTGCCATCTTGCTCGCTGCGCAGCAGTAACCAATGGGGAGACGCCTTTCAGCACGGCAGCCAATCGGAGGCCCGCTTTCATCGGAGGGCCCGTGTGACTACCTCCAGCAGACCCGCGCTTCTTTTGTGTTTGTGCGTTTGTTACAAGATGGCGACGACCGACGAATTAAGAAGTGGAATGGCGAAACTGAGCTTTATAATGATACCACGATGGCGACGCTCAGTGGCGGGAAATGTGAGATATGGCTCCGTGAACTGCAGTGATTTTGCGCGATTTAAAGCTGTTTTCTCGCCCTGCGCACTGACAAATGAATTTTTTGGGGGCCCTTTTAGTGCGTTTTTAGCCAAACCATTTTGATACAGTGTAGATTAGGCATTGCAGATACCGAAACACGTGGTTTCTGAAAATCGATTTTTCTCGCGATTTTATCCCCGCGTCCCCCCTTAAAGCGACACTGTAAGGCGAAATTCACAGTGCCGTGAAGCCACACCTAAAGGCAAGAGAGAAAAGTCATAAGGGAAAGGCAGGGAATTCACCAGGCTGAGCCTGGTAGGCTACCTTGCACTGTGGAAGGGGGAAAAGTTGCTTGACTGTGCAAATGTGCAGGGTGTCAACTTCTCTCTTCCTAAGGAAAAGGCACAATTTGCGTATAAGGCGGCGGCTGACTTCGAGGCTAAATATTCTGGGAAAAAAACACCCTACCTTATGTTTGAATAAATACGGTATGTCCGATAGTTGTGTTCGGGTCTCGGGAGGATATACAAGCCATGGTCGACATACAAAAAAAAAAAAAAAAAAAAAAAAAAAAAAGTTTTGACAAAGATGAAAAGGGCAACTGAAGGAGATTGCAATGGAGTTCTATTATTTCTATGCTAACAGGACTACAAGAATTCATAGAAGTTGAAAGAAAGGGTTGAGCAACATTAAAAATTTTTGCATCTCATTTGCCAAAACAACCTGTAAATTTCAACTGCTGCTTGCACTTCTAACGTATTTAGGAGCTCAGCTTGTTCTTAGGGGAAGCAAGTACAAATCGTATGAACAGTCCCAGTGGAAAAAGGAGGTACTGACATTTCTCACAAAAGTCAGTGCAAACAGCTATGGACAGAGAATTGTACAGTGAAACCTTGATATTACGAACACCACATTAACATACTTTTCAGGAATCCCTGGCTGACTGCTTATAATTTTAATGTAAAAGTATTTCAGAACTACAAACTTCACAACACTGAACTTTTCAGAATAATGATCGTTATTCAGTTTCTGTGTCACGTTAACACCTCATTACTACGAATGAATACTCCAAAATCTGGGGATTAGATTTCTGTCGCAGCAGCCGGAACAGTAGGCTAGCGGGACGCCGTGGCGCATGGGTTCGGAAAACCTGAGACGGCGCCAAAGGAGAAAAATATGGTGCTGAAAATCACAAAAGTTGTACCTGTTCTGCCCGAATACGCCTGGAGGCATATTTCAAGTCCAGGTCCTGCTGTTGCTCAGCCTTTTCAACTTGCTGTTTCTGAGTGCGGTTCAGTGCCTCCAAGTCATTGTCATAATCTCGCAAAAGTGTCTGGAAAAAAAAAAAAAAAAAAAAAAAAAAGGCAGGGACAAGAAACAGGGCTCTTTTTAGGATTAAGGAAAATAAAAAGAGAGGACTGCAGTCGAACCCGGAAATATCGAACCTCCATATAACTAATTATTGTGTATATCGAACTGCAAAATCCCCTTGAAATTATCATTATTTATTATTTTATATATCGAATTACCGATATATCGAACCATTTCGCAATCCCTTTCGAGTTTGATATATCCATGTTCGACTGTAGTTCAGCTGTGCCGTGAACAGGTACAACTGAAAACAAGCAGCAAGTTTAGATGTTACACAGTCGACACTTGATACAAAGAAGCTGTGCTTGGCAGTGAAACATTTACCTAAATTGCTACTGCAAAATTTGCTACAGTATATAATTTTGTAGGTTTGCAGTTTTAATGTTTTCACAGTAAAAACTGCTTCACAGAAAAGATTTATTAGCAAATAACACCAGAGCACTGGTGTGTATGGTATTGATTGTGCCAAGAGCAAACGAATGGTTCAGATCGCACCTTGTGCTAGCAGCTTCTGCCAGTCAGTGCCATGCATACACGTGTATTGCCGTCATCATCATGGCTAGTGAATGCTATGTGCTGCCATTTTTTTTTTTAATTTTTTAGAATAGTGAAGTGTATTTGTGGGACCAACAACATGATGCAATGACGCCAAATCAATGCACATTCCTTTCGTTATGGCAAAGCTGCCCGTAAGTTTAGAAGTTCCGAAGAATATTGTCTACTCTATTTTCTACTTCTGCTTATTAATAACTTTAAGTCATTTTGTGGGCTAGAATTAATTAGAAATGAACTGTTGATGCAGTTTCTTAATTTTAAGTTATTTTACAATGAAAATTTCAAGGCATTGTAGAAGGCAGAAAAAGGCAGTATCAATTGAAGGATTTATCTCTTGGTGAAAGACAATACTACACAAAAAGTTGCATACAGTAGACTCTCCTTAGACAATATGGGGCACAAGTATCCTTTTTATAGGGCACCTCACCAGGCCCTATAGCAAGTTTTGATGATACACTGGAAGTTATGTGCCCTCCAGGGAGCGTTCTACCACAATAATTTTTCAGATTGGTTCATTGATAGCAGAGATTAAAAAATTTTAAGTGTCGCAAACCCATGATTTCTAGAGGCGAGCTTCACTGCAACATAGACACTCCCTCAGTTAGCCCAATCTAGCCTCTACAAGTGAAATTCCTTTCTTACATTCTCCCACATCGGAGCCAGAGGATCGGATCACGTATAAATACGTCCACAGGCCCTGCCTTTTTTTCATGCAAAAGCATCAAATGGCCCATTGAATGAAAAAGCCGGCGTCTGTCGTCTCGACAACCGAAAAACGGCACCTAAATTCCCATTGGCTGCAACACCACGTCACGAATGTGGCTTGACGGAGCAGAGCTGGTGAAAGGGGACACCTTTTGCTATGATAGTACGCCAGGTGTTGCGTGAGGGGAGAGGGTATTGCCGCGACACGTCACCCTCGCTCTTGCCTGCATTCTCACTGCGCCTCGGTAAGGCCAAATTAAAACACGCTAAGCCAACGCTTCCTAGATAGCAGGCCTGTGCACTCTGCTTTACGACGCCATGCTACTTGGACTGAAATTTCTATTGCCAAGCCCGGCGTGACGAAAGCGGTGACGCCAAAATCACTGCGAATTACTCGGGACCATGACATCACGGATCGAAGTGCACCAGCTTTGGCTATCTAGGATGCATTCGCCAAGCATCTCAACGCGCTCACTTGTGAGGAAAGACCGCACAGCGGCATTCAAACGAACATTAATGCTTTCGCATCCACAACTCATAAGAAGTACTTAGGTGGCCTCGGATTTTTTCGTTTATTTTTTTGCCCCTCTTGCAATTTTGCTGCGCAGTGCACTTTCAGTGGCAGTGTATACACTGTGCTTGTCTGTTTTAAAATGGTCAAACTTCGTCAGGTGACATGGGTCCTAGACCAAAAATTGTTTTTAAAAATCTTTATCCTTCAAGGTATGGTGCTGAACATTTGCACGTATTTGTAATGTTAAGTGCTTATTTCGAATGTGAGGTCCACTTTTGTTTATCTTTTTTCGTTCCAATTTTATGCAAGCTTCCATTAATGTTCTGCAAAGATTTGCAAAGTATCAGTTCCTCAGATGGTATCAATGGCTTCTGTATGATTCAAGGAATGTAGTAAGACCAACCTTATTGCTCTGCCTACCCTAGAACAAGAGTTGCGAGACTGAGTTTAAGCACCAGAAGAACAAAATCTCGCAACTATTGTTCTAGGATAGGCACAGTTATAAGCAGGGTTCGTACAGAACACTGTGCTAAAAATTCAAGGACAATTCAAGAATTTCGAGAATGCTGAAGGCCAAAATTCAAGAAGGGGGAAACAAACCTTATTTGTACACATACGCTGAAAAGTAGCGAAATCTACTTGGCTGCAGGTAAGCAGCTGCTGAGTTGGACACATGCTTCAAGCTTTTCGGGTCACTTTACTAAGTTGATTTTCCCATTGTAATGATGTCAATTACCTTCTCGCCATGTTATAGCCAAACAGCCGAGACTTACTTTCTGCCAGGTTTTTCTTTAGAAATGAGCCATGATGGCTGCGGTGTGAACCAACTAGCAAAACAACAGAATGGCTAGTGTCCTAGTTTTCTTTCTTGGTTGGTGTTCTGACCCCTTTAAAAAATTGTGTAAAATAACCTTTGGATACAGTAGGCACATCTTGTGCTGAGCCATAACTTGATAACAGCGATAATCCAGTGAAAAATGGTCACCAACAAAAAGTAAAGCAAAGTACATGCGACAGCACGTATAACCCTTAACTGAATACTAGCCACTGGTACGCAACTTGAAAGCAGGGGCAGATAAAACACAGTTTGCCATAAGCGTGCGCTCTCAATAGTCCTCAGTCGCAGGCCTATACTTCGCACACTGCGTGAAGTACGAGCCTACACTGACAGGAGAAAGAGTGCCATTTAAGTGATGAAAAAACTATGGGAGTTTTCTAAGGAAATGTGAACGGAAGCATCTAGCTCACTACACAAGCATTCACATGAAGTGCAGGAGGAATTGGTGCAATGAGGAGTGAGACATGTGACACAAGATGTTGGATATGGTGCAGTGTGCCACATCATGCAATCGTAGCAGCAGCAGACAAGATGGGAGTGGCCCATACATGAATAATATCTTACATTATATAATAAAAAATATATGTATTTTGCCTAAAATATGAGGGTGCAGTCCAAAGGTGAAAAAAATTCAATACATAACTGCCAAACTAATTCCCATTACTATGTTACAACTGCAAATTACATTTGTGTAACGCGCATAGAGTATACGAGGTGTGTTCAAAAAGAAACCGAACTTTCTAAATAGCGCGCCTACTGGCAGAGGGAGCACGCTGCGGCTACTGAGCGCACGTAGGGGCAGGTTTATACAACAAGCTGCCATTTGCCGCGTTTCGCTCTGACCGTTAGTTGGCGAGCTACAGCTGCTGAAGTGAGCACGTGCATAAGCTGTTCGTCGGATTAGTGCGAAAGTGACAATGAAAGAGCTTGAAGAACAACGTGTGTGTGTGAAATTTTGCTACAGACATGGCAAAACTTTCACAGAGACATTTCAATTGCTTAGCCAAGCATACGGGGAGGACTGTAACATTGCTCAACATTCGGTGATGATCCCAAGCCTGAACAACCTTCCACATTTACAGATGATGATCATGTTCAGAGAGTTCGTCCTGCGATTCGTGGAAATCGTCGTTTAACTATTCGAGAAGGTGCTGACGAAGGGGGCATCAGCGTAGGATTATGCCATCAAATTTCGAGTGACAAACTTGAGATGTGTCGTGTCAGCGCAGACCCGTGTTGAAATCAGCGAGGAACGGCTTGCCACTATCAATGCAAATGAAAACTTCCTAAAGAACATCATTACAGGCGATGAGACGTGGGTTTATGGCTACAATATTGAAATGAAGGTGCAGTCGTCACAGTAGGTTGGCAAAGTGTTTCCTCAGTCAAAAAAAAAAAAAAAAAACCCAGCAGGCATGAGTCGGTCAAAGATCAAGGTTGTGTTTTTTTACTGCAGAGGCATTTCCCATCAGGAATTTGTATCACGTGGTCAGATGGCAAACAAGAAAGTCTACCAGCGAATTCTAATGCGTTTGAGGGATGCTGTGCGCAGTAAGAGGCCTGAATAGTGGGAAAACCAGACTTGAATGTTCAATCATGACAATGCGCTGGCTCACATCTTGCTACTACCGTATTTCCGTAAGCTACCGTATTTTCGCGATTCTAAGCATCCCCCCTCTATTTTCGTGAAAAAATTGGGAAAATGCATGCGAATCTAAGCACTCCCCTATTTGTTAAGAAGAGCACATAGCCAAGGCCGCCAAGTGTGCTTGCTCACTCTCTTCGAGCCGAAGCCGTTGGAGTCCCGAGGTGGCACGGCGTCCGCACAACCGAACTGCAGAGGCACGCGGACTCGTGACGCCCACGCGCTGTGCGTAACTGAGCGTCACGAGAGCGTGGGAGCCGAGCGTCACGAAGATTTTTCGAATGTAAGCACCCCCCCTCACTTTGGGCATCGCGATCACGAAAAAAAGGGGGTGCTTAGAATCGAGTAAATACGTAATCTAGCAAAACATCACACTCCCGTTGTGCCCCATCCACCGTATTCTCCAGACCTCCAGCTGATGTTTTTCCTGTTTCCCAAGCTTAAAACGACGTTGAAAGGACGTCCTTTCCAAACCATAGAGGAGATTCAGGACAATGCGACAAGAGACCTGCGCGCCAATTCGGAAAGTGCTTTCCAGGAGGCTTTTAAAGAATTGGAGAAATGATGGGAACAGTGTAATGCCAGTAGAGGGGACTATGTTGAAGGGGACAGCACTTAAATTGTTGTACTAGAAGCAATAAAGATGTTATAGCAAAAGTTCGGTTTCTTTTTGAACACACCTCGTATTCTTGTGTAATGGCCACACCCCTAAATTTGCATTGAATTTGTAAAACAAATATTTTGCACAAATCATGTCAGCATGGACCACACTCCTTTTTCTAATTGCACCCCTCGCCAGCTGTGGCTGCATGGCACATGCTGTGCTATCTGTGCACTGTATGGGTGCAGTGCATAAAACTGCATTAGTCTCCTCTTTGGCCTGTGTATTGCTCTAACAGTTAGTAGAAGTAAGCTTGCCGACTTAGCATGGTCACAATATTCACATACCGGTGTCCCTCAGCTTGTTCCATCATGTATTCCACCTTTGTGCACGCATTTGTCCATTGTGCAGCATGACAGACCACGCCATTTTTTGCAGACAGCATCTGCTGCTGTGCGCTGCATCAAGTCCCTTAGTGCACACTGAACCTTTATATTTTCAGTGCTGTATAAGCACATTCATGGAGGGAGCCTTCGTTGCTATTCCACCAACTCAAATGTATGTGGGCACAATTAATTGTAACACTCCATTCACTTTTCATGCGAAAAGTGCGGCAACATTCCAGAATGCCATACAGTGGGGGCTCCAGATTCATTTTGATCACCCAGGAGTAGAGTCGAACGTAGTTAAAACAAAGTTGCACCTGCCATAGAAATGTCTTTGTTAAATACGATATTTGTTGTACACATATGTTATATGACGATATCAGTAAGAAACATTTATGGTTTACTTCATTATCGGGGTTGAACATACTTCAATTTGTGCCTAAGTTTTGGTAAGTTTTGCCTTGATAAATTTTGGCACACAAGTGCTTCTGTATCTGCTGCCACATTGGCAGGGAAATGAATCAGCTACCTTGTGCTCAGCAGGAAAATGCCATAGCTATTGAGCCACATTACCAGACCACATGGTGTATAACAGAAGTGTAAAGACTGGGTTTCACGCTCCTTAGTTTTTTTTTTTTTTTTGTGCTTAAATAAAATTAAGATATAGCGACATGATCAAGCTGTCTACCATGGACAGCTGCGAAATTTTATGTCTTGAACGAACTAGCTTAATGTATAACAGAAAATGTGGCATAGTACCGTCAGTTCCTGATCAAACTTCTTTTGCTGCTGTTCCCTGGCAAACTCCTCCTTCATGTCCAAGTCTTGGAATTGCTTGTTTTCCATCTTCTGGAGCATTTTTAGCTCTCTTAGCTCCTGCTTTCTGAAAATAGCAAAACGAAGCCATCAGTACTAAAGGCAGAGATAGGCAAATATCAAAATTTAGTAGATTGAATGTACTGGCACCAAATACTGCCCATTTGTCACTCATTCAACTTATTAATATGCATCATAGAAAACCAAAAACATTTCTAATTAAAAAAAAAAAGTAACAGTGACGAAGCACAATTATACAAGTGAGCACTTTTATTGTGGCAGTCCCATGATGCTAATGTTCTATTATAATACTACAGTCAACAATCGATTTTTAGAACGTGCCCGATAACTTGGATGCTTTTGCAGCACTGACACAAACTCCTTAGATCTAATGTATAAGGATGTTCGCAATTTTGGACGCTGTCCGATTTCAGATTTTTGCTGTGACAGGAGGTCCGAAACGGTGTAAACTGAAGCCACCACAGCTGACACTTTAATTATCTCGCAGCGTCAAACCAGTGCTCACGCACACCGATCCACTGGCAACCGTAGCCACCACAATGCTAGGCCTAGCTGCTTGGACGCTCCCTGCCAAACTTCCTACTGTTTGGTGCAGTGTTTTTCACTGAAAGAATTTGCTGCTGTCAGCAATGGCACCGACCTTACCACTGTCATACTCGCAGATGGTTTCGAAGCGCGGAAAGTACAGCCAGGTACAGCCAAGCGGTCAAGCATATGTAATGTATTGCAGTGAAGAATGGAAAGGGGCCACTGTCAAGGGACACAGCATGCATTGTTTAATTATACATGTGTGCAGCCGCTGTCTCCTGCCACAGTACAAGCACCAACACACTTAATAAGTGTACCTGGCAAGCCTTCAGAGCTACTTCAAATGTGCCTGTGGATATTTGAGCCCTTGGGGGCAATAAAAGGCATGTTTTCATTTTTTCGGACTGCCTGCCTTTTCGGACGTTTTATTGGGACCAAGGGAATCCGAAAAATTCGGCTTTGACTGTATTTCAGGGCAGTGCCATAGTAGGTAAATTTCAGAGCAGTGCCATAGTAGATAAATTTTGTCTGCTTTAGGTGTATTATTAGGTGCAAATCACAGAATTTTGATATCCTCTTTTATTGCTTAGTTGTACAATTGTAAACTTGGCACTTAAGCTTAAGTTAATCATTTTCAAAAAGGGGGGGGGGGGGGGGGATACAATTTATGCTATAAATCAGAAATCTACTTTGTTTAGATACTAGATGTTACCCCTTTCTTTTAAAAACAATGAACCTTATCCAAATCAGTGCAGTGGTTGCCCAGAAAACAATTACAGTCGTATCTCGTTAATTCGAACATGCTTAATTCAAACTTCTGGTTCATTCGAACCGACGCTGTGGTCCCGTCAAAGTTCTGTGTATTTCAATGGGCAAAAACACCCAGTAATTCGAATATGCAAGCATTTGCGACGGTTAATTCGAACATACTGCGCTCCGCCAATGCTCTCAGCAGCACGCCAAATCACGTGGTGCGCCGCTGACCAGCATTGCTCTGACACTTCCTGAACACCGTACGCGAAAAAAAAAAAAACCCACATATCCACGGGGTGAATGATGATGAGTGGGCGAAGCTCCGGAGGGAATCATCGGTAAACCGTGAATCTTCCGTGTAATTCGCCCAGTCTCGCCGCACTAAATTGAACGATTGACTTCCACCAATGACACGCGCCATATGTGACGTTATTCCTATTTTATAACAGCGCCCTTCATTATAATTGCACCATCTCCCGCTTAAGGGGACGCTAGCACAAACGCGTTAGAAACGTGCAGTACTCTCTAGTAAGGGGGAGAGGCCACAGCGTCTTACGCAGCCGTTTACACATGCCGGAACGTGCACCGCGTTTGCCAACGCCATCACATGACTGCTGAGAGAGTATAACCCCCGTATTCATAAACGCTCGACTTAAACTTGACTTGCCACTGCCTTCAACGCGTTTCGAACGCGCTGCCCAAGGCGGTGGCAAGTCAAGTTCAAGTCGAGGGGCGTTTATGAATACGGGGGTAAGACGGAGAGGCCACAGCGTCTTACACCAGCTTCTTACACGGGCCGTAACGCGCTAGCACAAACGCGTTAGAAACGCGGAGTCTTTCGTTAATGTTGGGTATTTATTGTCATCGTGGTGCGTGTGTCCATGTGCGCTTCGTGGCGTAGTGGCTAGCGCCGCGCGTTCGGAAGCGAGGGGTCCCTGGTTCGATTCCGCGCTACGGACACAACTTTCGGAATTTCTTTTTTCATAAAAGTAGACGTGGCTACCTACTACGACGACGACTACTACTACTACTACAGAGGAGGGACAGACCCACACCCTAAGGAGCTTCGCCCCTAAAAAGAAAAACTGTAGTGGAAATTTTACCCTTCCTCAAATGGCAAGGCCGCCGGCATGCGAGCCGCGAGCAAAGGAGTCAAATGAGAGTGGCCCATTCAGTGATATACGCGCGAGAAACTGTGTCATGCGGACCCGCCCAACCGCTCCATTCGTACTATCGTCTGGTTCAGCCGGACCATTTGTTTCGCACTATTGTCTGCTCGCGTCTAATTTCAGTAGTGATTGTTTTGACTGTCATGGTTTGCGATTGTTTTTCAACAATCACGAGTCTAAATCAAGACGTCCCGACAGTGCGCCATATCAGATTCTGTACAACAAGACGAACCCTGAATACAAGACGAACCCTGAATACAAGGATGCGAAGGCGACGCTGCAACAGAATGGAGCACACCAACATGATTATGATCGAATGGAAAATGAGACATCCACCTGATCGTAGCAACTGCTACAAAAGAAACCCATACGGGTTTCTCGAAAGAAAAGCCTCGCAGTTGAAGAAAAATTCGTCCTGGTCCGGAAAGTGAGGCTTTTATTTCGAGAAACCCGTATGCGTTTCCTTTGTAGAAATTGCTACGATAGGGTGGCAATTGGATCAGCTCTTGAGCATTTTCCATTTAATTACTTCTCTCCACCTAGCGGGTTTCCGCTGAACTATTAGTCAAACTCATGATTATGATCAGTGGCAATGACTTCGTCATCGACGACCCGCCCCTCCTCACAACTTTGCTCCCCTTGCCCTCCCTCTCAACTTCCTCACCTTCGACGGTCACAACGCGCGTGCGCCTCCGCAGTGGTGCGGGGCCGCTGGCGGCAGTGGCCCTGCGGCCCGGCGCCAGCTTAGCCCGCTCCCTGAAGTTTCGTTTTCTTCCCTTATCGGGAAGCGAGCGTTGGCCTGTGTGGGCAGTTTCGTGGTCCAAGCTCGTTGTGTGCTCCCACGCCACGAAATTTCACAACTCGCACCACTCATGCATCGTGCTCTATGGTGCACGAATAGTTTAAGAACAAGTCCTTCTTTTAATTCAAACTTCTTTTAATTCCAACAAACTTTCGGGCCCCTTCGAGTTCGAATTATCGAGATTCGACTGTATTATGTTCCCACGTATTTAGATAGGTGCTCCTGAGCTAAACCTTTCTCTTAAAGAGTGTCTGCAACACTTCTCGTCCAAGTATAAGCTTTTCTTCGTTGCTTTCCTCCTGCTACCCCTTCACCTCGTCATTACTTTCACAATAGGGCTTAGTTCAGTTAATCTGACACATGCAAAACTTGGTCAGTCATTTGCAACCATCTTGCATGTTTTAATTAATGCGGTAGCGTTTAGAGCCCCGTGTCGCAGAAAATCCAGCGTCGGCAACCAGCGTGTAATCGTGGGTGGCGGAGAAAATCATCCAACCACATTGACCGTGCAGGCCCTCCACGTGGTGCAAGATTTTGGTGAACAAAAATTGAATTTCTCACAGTGAAATCCGTTGGAAAAATGGTAAAGTACGACATTACCATTCGGCGTCAGATTCGCCGTCGGATTGTCTACCAATCGGCGTCGGATTGTAATTTGAATGTACGAGAAAACCTAATTCTGCTACGAGGAAACTAAGGAAACTCAAACACCCCCAAACCACTTTTCCAGCATTTCTACCAGACCTGCGCGCGTCGGGGCAATAGCAAACAATAAATAAAATAATAAAAAAAGGTGCTAGGGCCTTCACATTTTAATATAAGACCACTTATATTGCCCGTGGAAAAACGTCTTTCCAGCAATGCATTTCAGTTTAAAATTGAAGCCGACTTTAAGGGGATCGGTGTAAGCTTGGTCTTTGTAAGCTACTTTCCCACATTCAGTGTTGCAGTGAATGAAGCCTACTTGCCGTATGCGAACAATGCAATGCGAACAGGTTGCGATATCGCTATCAACGCGCGTTCTACTCTTGAAGGCGAAGCTTAAGCGTCCTCCAATTTTTTAGTCATTTTTTGAAAATCAGACACTGAACCTGTTCTACACAACGGCTCAAACATTCCAAGGGTGGCACATATTCAATAATGCCCTGACACAGCTCCCGATTTAAGAGCGGTGAAGGAAGATAATAAAAGACTGAAATGCAGGAAAGAGTGAAGCATGGCACAACTATACATGGCAGGTGCTCAGATGCCATACCCAAACTTGCCTGAGAAAATGGTAATCTTTGGCTTGTTTATCTTCATCAAGGTCACCATAGATGACTTTGCTGGTAGTGGTTGTCATGACAACTCCATCAATCACGAACTTGCGTGTCCGCTTGAGTGTTTTTGGTCGTACTGCATTGTTCTGAGTCATAAGGGCCTTCTTGCGAATGGCAGGTACATTATTAGCACTACGTTCCTGCAAAAGAAAAAAAAAACAAGACTAATCATACTCTATTCCTAATATGCACACATAACTTGCTTTGAAGCCCGTGCGTACAACCAAGTAATGAACAGAAGTGTAGACAAGACAAGCTGATAGATTATGCATGGAATGCTTTTTCTGCTGATGTTAACATCTTTATACAGTTAATTTATTTCAATGATCAAGCTTTGCTTGGCTTTGTCCATGCCATGCAGACCAAAGATGCACCACCTTATGTAGTAGTATATTCTACTCATTAAAAAGAAGAAAAAGAAGAGAAAGGCAACACTAGCAAAAACTAAATGCCCAGCAGTGCACTGGTCAAATTTTTTTCTTCACTTACAAGGATAAGCGTAGAGGCTGGTTCGGACAAAAGCTTCACGAACAAAATGATAACATGAGTGGGCCACGTGGCTTTATGGCAGCGGCAGTCGGTGTGGTTACGGTGTATTATGAGAGATGGTGCCAGTGTTGCACTGCTGACGCCATCTCTGTGATTCGGCAGGGTTACGCGGGCGCAAAAGGGAGAAGGCGCTTCCTTTTTGGCTTTGGGTCGGCGAGCAGCGCGACCTCACCGCGCGTGCGTCCACCCGCTTTACGGGACCATCCTGAGAAGGCTTAGGAGCACGACCCCGGAATGGACGAACACGGATCGTTCGAACGCACCACCATTTGCGTGACCATACACGTAAACAATTAGGTGCTCGTGTCTAGCATTCCTCAGATTTGTTGCACGCCCATTCGCATAGTGATTCGGTTAGAAGGCATTAGTGTATGAAAGGTGCAATGCCCTTTTGATTGTTTGCACTACTGTGTTATCGTTTCTTTGTCCCAAGAGCATGTGTGAGACACCACAACACCCAGCAAATCTTTCCCTGAGGTACATAAGTACCTATCACAGATAGAAGAATAATTATTTTTGCAGCATGAAGCTAGATGTTGGAGCACACAACACAGGGAGCAGAATTTTAAAAAAAAGTTTTTAAAATTTGCCTTTTGTGTGACCACGACACAGCCATGTTCAAAACAGTGGAGTTCAGTGTGCTATAAAACAATAAAACAAGAAATAATGACCCAGTCGTAAAAGTGCCTCCATCGTGTCTTATGCTTTTTAGTATTGATCCATGTGCCATCTTTATAGTCTTGTGCAGCGGTTATTTGTCCATTGTTCTAAAAACAAAAGGACATCTTTAAAAATTATTTCATGAAATAATGAACCTACAAAAAAAGTTATTTCTTTTTTAGAATGACAAGAAACTAAACAAGCATGCCAACTTTTACCAAATTAGTTTAAAAAATAAAGAAAGATAGATTTAAAACCCATGTCCCCTTTAACACTGTGCAGCACCCACCTTTTCCTTGGTGGCCTCCCAGTCCTCCTTGCGGTTCTCCTTGTCACTGCCACTTGTGCGACTGCCTACACTGTCTAATGTTGACACACTCTCTGTGTCTGAGACCTCCTTGCGGCGGCGCTCAACTGGCGCATCTGTGGCTGAGGTAGGGGGCCGCCGAGGTGTCTTTTCCACACGGGGTGGTGATGCCGAGCCCTGTTGTAGCTTGACATTCACCCGCACCTTGGGTCGCTCTGGAGACAATGCCTCGTGTGAGCCTCCGTTAACAAGTGGTGGCCGTGGCTGTGCCCCTTCATGCATGCGGGGGAACGAGTTTCGCTTCTCAGGAGAGCCCTCGCGAGGCCCTGCTGTTGACTGTCGCAGCACTAGACGAGGCGACGCTGGGCCCTCACGGGGGCTCACGACCAGAGACGAGTCCTTCACCACCTCATGGTCACCCACGCTGATCACAGACACATGGCTGCGGTCCACTTCGCCAGCCTGCTGCTTCCAGTGCCCTGCCTCGCCGACCTCCAATATGGTGTGCTTTGAAGAAAAAGTCACTTCGTGCTCCACAGGGGCTTTTGGGGAACTGAAAATGAGCAGGTCACACTATCATGTAAAAACAAAATAACAGCAATACAAAAGAAAAACAAGACAGTCAGCCTATGTAACATAAGTTCGCCCCTTAAAGGAGTACAAACACAAAAATCTTGTCTCTTGCATTTTCATTTTATTTTCTTAGCGTAGCTGTTAACTCCATAATTATGGTATGAAGCCTCAATTCCTCAAGACCACAACAAATAATTACACCACCCTTCATTAATGCAACAAGTCCAGGACATGTGCCAAGTGCAATGTGGCTTTGGATGTGAAGAGAGTGGACACATCACAGAGACTGGAAGTGGTGGTCACATGGTATCACAAACTTCTTGCTCATGCGCCAGTCAGCTCTGTGTGGTAGTTTAAGGCTAAACAAAGATTGTGTTGCCAAAAGTTGGCTGCAAATTGCCAAATCCACTCCATCATCCCTCATTCTGCACTTCTTTGCATTCAAAGCAGGTCAAACCTAATTCTTTGCTGTTGCTTCTCTAGGACGCACCTAGTTCTCTAGTTCTTTCTCCTTTTTAAAGAACTGTGAATTTGTTTTAGTCTTCACCTCTCAGATGCACCCCAAGCAATTATAGGAGGCCAACCTTGAAGGCCATTTTCTGTCACATTACAAGTTGGTGAAAGTGACATTTATGTTTCAGACATTACTAACTGTGAAGAGCACAGACGAAAGCAAATTCACAGTATTTCTCTTGACAAACCCAAGCAAGTAATTATAGTAGGTCTTATGTCTAAATGACGCCTAAAACATGCTGACTACGTCACTTCAGTTGTCTGCAATACAACAAGGCACGGCCTTCGTGATTCGTTTTTATTTATTGCTTGGGGATGCATCCGAGAGGTGCAGACGAAGACAAATTCAGTTTTTTTTTTTTACAATCTAGAGGCAAGTAACAACACAAAGTGTTAAAATGAATGATCCAGGTTATAAAATGTGATCTTTCTGCAAAATTCAAGTGAGAACAGGGCTGCGGTAAGAGCAATATCGTTTTTTTACGATTGTATGCATTCCATAACGACTGATACTTCACCCCAATACAAAAATGTAATAATGCGAAAATAAAAATAATACTGGAAAGTGGACCTGAGATTGTGATCAAGCGGATGGTGCAAGATCTCAGGTGCAGTCCGTGGACTGGGGCTGCCAGAGTATGGTGGGGGTGTTCGCGTGCATGATTGGCTGTTTGCGATTCGCAATTTTTCACAACAATGCAGCATGGACGCTTCACCATATTACACAACGGTTATGCAGTGAAGCTACACAAGCCTCATGACACGACGCGTCTTTTCATATTGTTGTTGTTGCCTATCGAACATTTTGCCCGGTACACAGCAAGTTTGCCTGCAACCTTTCCTCTTTTTCTGTGGCATGCTTAAGGCAGTAATTGTAAAATGCTTGCTGGAGGTTCCACAATATGCACACTAGCTGCTTGAAACTGACAACCAGAAAAGATAAATCAAAACTACAGGGGGGGGGGGGGGGGTGAAAAATTTGCATGACACCTTTATATTTGCAATGATGGTAGCTGTTCAGCGCACCACACCCTCTTTCGAAAAGACCGGCAGCATGGTTATGGTATGGACACATGTGCCAGTGGTGTGTGTGGTACTACGTAGCCGCCACCTCCAGTTTCCTTGGTTAAACTCTTGCCATCCAAAGCCAGGTTGCACTGGCAAGCCTTTAGAACGGACTAAAGTGATGTAATTAATCATTTGCTAAGCACTTGAGGAACTGACATTTTATACTATAACTACTGGCCTGAGAGCTGCCCACTAAAGAATCAGAAAAACATATTTTGTGTCTGTACTCGTAAGAATATGCTGTTTTTAGTGAAAGTATGCAATCCCCAGATGTCAGCTGACTCAGCCCAGGAGAAACAGGAACACTCAAAACTGCGTGTTCTGGCAGGGGCTCGCACCAGCATTGACAGCACAGCTGATGCCAGTGCGTGTACTTGCAAAAGTATACTGCTTTTGGAGAACTTCTGAGTGCCACCCACTGGAAAGCCCAATGAGCTTACCTCCAGAGATACAAGCACAGCTGAAAATAAATATGCTGCTTTCAGGTGTTCGAAGTGTGCATTTCATGGGTTAATAAATAGTGGCAAGCATATAGGATGGTGTCTGCCATCTAAACATAAGTTATTTTTTTAGTTTGTCCACGCAGCAGCCTGCGAATTAAAGCATCGACTACTTTTCTTTTTGTTTGGCAACTGTTTGACAAAGGCATTAACATGCACACAATGAAAGTAATCGAGTTCACAATGAAAGGTACTGCAATACTTACAGTTCTGCTTTATCTACTTCAGAAGTTCCAATTTCACAAGTGTCCTTTAGGTGAGAGCTGGAGTCATCTATCATTGATAAGCCTGGGTAAAGTACATAAACAAATGAATGATACAAGTAATGGGTAAGTACAAGAAAAATTAAGGGCAGTAGTGGTCCAGTCAGTTTAGGATTCAGGCAAGTTTTGGAGAAAGAAAAAAAAAAAACGCTTTGGAGGAGCTTTGCAGCAGAAAAATTGGCATTTTGGATCACTTGGAGCAATACAACAGTGTGTAGCCATTTGGCTCAGCTTAATATTATTGTGCAATCAGTAAATTCTGCTTAACAGTAAAGAAATATACTAGGCCCACAGTCGGAGAGCAGCAGCCAATTGAGTTTGTCTTCCTACTAAATAATGCCATGGTAACTTTTATATACTATCGAGGTCAAAACTATGCAGCCAGGTGTAAGACAGGCAAAAAAAGACAGTAGACTTGTACAACCCTGCAGAATCACAGCCTAACTGCTAGTGAAGCTGGTTCTTTCAAGTAGTTACATTAAGAATTTCAGTTCCCTGAAATTAAACCGCATAGTTTAAAACATTGCCTGCATATGACTTGCCTGTTTGAAACCTTGCCCGCACGTAAAGCTTTCGAGCACTTCCTTTAAGAAATTTTTTACAAAGGCTGCATACAGTCACACTCAAACATTTAATACTTAGTGAGCACATCAACTATAATGTTCCCCCACTTTATAACTAAACTTGATGCTGATGGCACTCATAGTTTTACCAGGGCACTAAGCTAAATTCCGCACGGTTCATAACAAAATGACTCGTATACATAATTTACTGCTAAGGCAGTATTTAAACCACATGCTTTGAACTATGCCTACACGTTACCCATATCCTGCCCTGAACCAATATAAACAAGGTGTCACATTTCACAGAGGACACTGGGGAAAGCTACTATGAACCTCATATAACGCATAAAAAATAGGGGAAGAAAAAAAGAGGGTTCAATAATTATTTACGTTCCTAATTAAGCTACAAATGTTATGGTTCCACCACACATTAACCATTGCCACCAAATATAAGCTCAGTGTAGAGTTTTTTTAGGACACACGGGAAACAGCATAAATTGGCCATTTAACACTTTCAAGTGCTTTATAGAAATTTTTTTTTTTTACAAAAACTGTATTTGATCCACACACATTTAACTTCACACGCAGATTTGCGACAGCGTTCCCCCCATTTTCGATGAATTTTATCTTGGTAGCATTTGTAGTTCTGCCACGAACACGAGCTAAATTCTGTGCCACTTGTAAAACTTATAATGCTCCAGAGCACTTACATGCGTAATTGGGATTCAGGGGCAGGGCCTACCCCCTGGATCTGCAAGCAGCAGGGCTCACATTCCTTTCTGCGAGAAACTGTTGCCCATTTTTAACCTGCTCTATGTTACGGTGTGTGATCAGATCGAGGCCCACTTGTGTTTGTATATATAGCTTGCGTTTGTTGCAAGTGTGAATGGACCCCTGTAATAAGTTAGTACATTACCAGTGAAAAAAACACGTCCCTATGGAAACGCTATCCAACGCCCCAGTCCTCAATCCACAACACTAAAATGGGAAGCGCGTGGCTCCAAGGTTTACAAATTACTTGGGCATGCATGGCAATGGAACATGTTCGGCTTCTTGGTCTGGCAACTAGTGCCAGAGACTACCAACGTTTGCTTATATTCCAACTATATGATTGGAAGGAGGAAGCACGCAGTTTTTTATGTGGAGTGGCAACAATGCAGAATCAAAGCGCTACCACGCACGCAAAAGCTAAACAAGGCTAGCAATACAATACTAGCAAGCTGACCAATCGAATTGCCTTCGTCTGCATCTGGCACTAGTTGCCAGACCAAGAAGCCAAACATGCTCCATTCCCTTGTAAAAGAGGTGAAATTTAGGACTCTGGTGCAGTTGGCACTAAGGAAGGCACAGCAAGGCGCAGACAAGTAGAATAATAGCAAAATGGTACAAATGGCACAGCTGGACCAACACTGTGAGAGGTAAGCTAAGGCAAGAAACAATACAGAAGCAAAGCCCTGACACTCACTAGATACAACCACCACTTCACCACCCCGAATAGGTGTTGACGCTTGTGGAACTGGAAGGATCTCCTCAGGCTCCGGCAACTCTGGGGAGGTCGGCCGGTCCAAAGTTTTAGGTGGCATCACTTCTATGGCCTTTGACCTAGTTCAAGAGAAGAAAAGTACACTGCAGAGCTGCTACTGCTTTGCTGGGCATTTAGTGCATCTCATAGCCATTCCAACTAGAAGGTATGATAATACAAGTGAATTCTGATTTGAAGAAATTTTAGAAGCATTAGAATAAAGTTTGAACCACCTTTCAGTGCTTACAGCCAACTATTCGGCTTACTTCATGGATCTTTTCGCACTACATCAGTCACAACTAGGCTCAGCTAAATGAGCGACTCACTCATCTGAAGGCACCGGCGGTTCCACCTGAACTTGAACAGGTTCTTCTGGAAGCTTCGGAGGTGTTTTAGGTGGTGCCTCTGGCACCGTTTTCGTCTCAACTTTATCCAATACTGGCTCCTTGTCAGCAGGTGCTTGGGGTGGAGGGCTGGGCGCAGTTCTGCCTTCCTTGCTTGCAGGCTTTGGAGGCACCCCTTCATCTTTGGCGACTTCTTCAGGTTTAACCTCTGCAGCTATTAAAAAATGATTCAGATGTGAACTGTCAAACATTTGGCTTTATCGCTCCATCGTGGCACATGCTTTTAAAGCACCAACAAAAATGCAATTTTTTAAACATTTTTATCGACATCCATTAATGCTCACTGAACTCCTTTACATGTGGCTTATAGCAAGCCATCTCAAGGCCCGATATGGGATGTCCAGATTGTGTCTGGCGATTGAACATTACATCAAGCTTAGCATAAACTTGCTTAACTCTTTCCGTACCGCGCCCATTGGGCACCGTTAGCCCTCTATCAATGGTTTGAAACGCCGCTTTCGAGACCTTCCGTGCCGCTCACGGACATCAGCGGTATTGGATGTGAAGGAGGAGAACCATACTTTAGTGTTCTAAGCAGGTCGCTTTTTTCCCGCGGGGCGGTTGATTTTTAAACGCGCTCCGAAGTTTCGCGATCGTCAAAGGAGGACGCAAAAATGCCTGGCTCCGAAAACGACATGCGCGTTTCGGGAGATCGCAGATATCGCGATTCCGCTGCCTCTGTGGCTGATCTTATTGCTACATAGAATAGCGGCGAGTCAGATGACGCTGACTTTTCGACGGACTTTTGAGTCTGAAAGCGGCGACGACGCAAACCAGCCCAGAACATCGGCAGCCGCAGCCCGGCACGCCCAACTGTAGTGCTTGCAGTTAAATTTTTGTAGTGGAATACCTGTTCAATGAAAAATTTTGATTTTTTCGGAGATAGTACCTAATAGACGGCAATACATGTTGTATACCTCATAATTTTCGTAACATTTTTTTCTTAGTAGATACAAGCGTGTCTTTACAAAATTTGTTCAATTTTATCGCACAATCTTGATTTTAACAATGTATATCTTTTTTACGACATACATCTCGATAATAAAACCTTTATGTGTGAAAAGTGCATTCATTTTGCTTTCTGTTTATGTATTACATTAAATATTGAGTGCAGTAGTTCCCTCAGAAAAAAAAAAAAAACATATGCCGTAACATACAAAAAAACACCTATTTTCCCCTTGTTAGGGAAAGAGTTAAGGTACTGAAGAAGAAATCATATTATCAAGAACACGCACTTGACATTTTCAAAATGGTACCCTTATAATTTTTCATTAAGGATACAGCTCCCTGCTTTGGAATATGTCTGCATTCAAGTATCACTGTGAAAAATTGTATGGATTCTACCTGACTGATGAAGTACATGTAGTAAAATTCGCTGTAAACACCTGAATCTTGTTCATTTTTATAGTGTACTAATGATTAGATGCACAAAAAGACAAATAAAAGAATTTCTAGTTTATTTATTTCTTTTTTTAGCATGGAAAGAATGAAGCAGTGCACCTGCACAAAATCAAAGAAGTATAGAATAAACTTGCCTTTTGGTTCAGCTGGCTTGGCTTCTCCACTAGACTCTTCGATGGGCTCACTAAGATTGGAAATAGTCTCCCCTGTCGTGTCATTTTCTATGCTCAATGACTGCCGGTACTAAAGAAGATAAGAGGCAAGGGCTTTAAGAAATGACGTACTGAAAACAAAGCATTAATGACAGCAGCACACAAGTTACAACAAGCAAGAACACATGGTTATGATTTCAAAGTTGATATATGAGGGGCGTTCATAAAGTTTGTACTATCAGTAACATAAGTTTGGGAGCATATGTACACATCAAGCATCAAAATGAGCGCACATAACATAAAAAATGTATTACACGTACGGTGGAACACCGCTAGGGCATTAAAACAAAATAGGCAGCACCCATTAGAAGAGTTGTTTAAAGCACAGGCAGCAATCTGCTTTCTGCATTTCAAGGAACACAAGTCATGCCGAGTCATGCCAAGAGATTTATGCCGAGCTGGTGGCAGCCACCATACCGCCACTGCCACCAGCTTGGCTTGAATCTCTTTGAATTTGTATAATGCCTTTATGTGAGGTGCTCGTTCTTTGAGTGAGGGTGGTTCTTTCGCGGGTGAATGGTTCTTTCGGAGGTACCAAAACAGGCGAGTCCATGCTAATTAGGCAGTCTTTTTGGCTCGTGTATATTTTGATTCATGAAAGCAGAAGTTAGCATCAACATTCCTCCACACCTCCCGTTTTTGTGCAGTTACTTGGCAAGCTGTGACAATTTGAGCTCACTGCAAGTGCACAACTGAGAGCCATAAGTTGAACATTTATGTGTTTACTTATTTACTTCACGATGAGCATTTATTCCATTAAAAATAGAAGTTCAGGTTACACTTTCACTATATAAAACAAAGGCCACATACTAACACATACTGTTCCATTACAGGTTTTATCCATGTCACCAAAACTTAACCACAGGGCACTATGCTAGTGAATGCTTCAGATAATCTTGTATGGAGATTCTTGAAGCGCACTGAGCCACCAACGTACAGCACAGAAACACTGGCCTATATTTCACATGTACAAGGCAAATTAATATGCATAAAAAACTGGATACATACATCAGGAATGTCATCCTCATGCTCTTCAGTCACCTCTTCAACCACTTCAGCCTTGTATTCACTGATAAGATCCTTCAAAGGCTTCCTATCTACACATTTTGTTACGAAGGGATGCTGCATTAGACAAAGAATGTTGAAAATTAGTCACAGCATTCAGGCAAACTTTAAAAACCTGTGGGTAATGCAGAACGTACCTTCAGCAGCTCCTCTGAGGTTGGCCTTTGATTTGGGTCTTTGGTCAGGCAAAGGGATAAAAAATCTCTGAAGTCTTTCGACCTGCATGAAAATATTCATTCCCCGTGGTCACAGAATTTTCCGTCACACAGGCGTCATTTCACAGGGAAGGGCCATATTAATTTATTTGTGAATTAGTCTGCAAGAAAGGTGCTGCACAACCTAGCAAATCTTACCTCAATCCTCTGTGTGTCTTTTTTAATGCTTCTCTCTACATGCATATGGCACCAGACAAAGCAACACAAGCTACTGTCATGCTGTTCCAGTAAACTTCAAGAAAAATCAATGCTGCATAAAATGCACACAATTTTTCAATTTTGGGAGTGCTACAGACATGCAGCCTAGAAGGAAGTTTAAAGCAAACTAGACAAAGCTCTAAAGATAAACAAACAGGCGATAGATAAAGATAAAAAATAAAAGGTTGGTGTGGCTCTCCTTCATGCATGCAAAGTAGCTGCTAAATGCTAGCCAAGATAAACGTTGAGTTTACTTGTCACTGGCACCGGAGGATGCTCGTTGTGATGGCGAGTTATCTCGTCATTGACAGTTAAGGGATTTAAGAAGAATGGTGTCTATGGTTTTTTGAAGCGTCAAAATGAATCACAACCAGGGTTCTTACAGAACATTTCACGGATTTCAAGGATGCTGAAGGCCAAAATTCAAGGAGGGGGAAACAAACCTCATTCATACACATACATTAAAAAATAGTGAAACCTCCTACTTCTTAGCTGCAATTTCTTGCAGTTAAGGGGGGACATGGGTCTTGGACTAAAATTTTGTAGAATCTTTATTCTTTGACGTATAGTGCTGAAAACATTTATATATATGTAATGTTATGTGCTTATTACGAATATAAGGCCAATTTTCATTTATCTCTTTTGGTTCAAATTTCACGCAAGTTTCCTTTAATTATCTTCCGGAAAGATTTGCCAATTATGTGTTTTCTAGATATCACTAAATAGGGCATCAGTGGCTTCTGTATGATTCAAGGAGTGCAACAAAACCAACCTTATTGGTCTGCCGCCCCTAGAACACGAGTTACGAGGTATTGAATTAGTCACCAGAAAAACTTTTTCGAGTTTCAAGCTTTGAACTCTCGCAACTCTTGTTCTAGGTAAGGCAGAGCAATAAGATTCATTTTGTTGCACTCCTTGAATCGTACAGAAACCATTAATACCCTGTTTAGTGATATCTAAGGAACACATAATTGGCAAATCTTTCCGGAAGATAATTAAAGAAAGCTTGCATAATATTTCAAACCAAAGGACATATACGAAAACGGACCTTATATTGGAAATAAGCACATAACATTACATATATGTACAAGTTTTCAGCACTATACGTCAAAGAATAAAGATTCTACAAAATTTTTAGTCCAAGACCCAGGTCCCCCCTTAAGCAGCTGCCGAGTTGGACACACACTCAAACTCTTCAGGTCATTTTTTCAAGTTAAGTTTCCCGTTGTAATGATGTCAATTGCCTTCTAGCATGATGGCTAGTAGTGTCCGACTGCAGCCAAAGATACTCGTTGTGGTAATGCCAAATAGCTGAAACTCACTTTACGCCAGGCATTCCTAGAGCCAGGGCTAGAAAATTGAGTCATGATGGCTGCAGTGTGAACTAACTAGCTAAACAAGGTGGATTGGCTTGGTTTCTTGATTTGGCTTTGTCTAGCTCCATGATGGCAATGGTGACTTAAATAAGCCTGCCATTGGTGGCTGTGGACACGCCACATTGCAATTGTTTAGCGACGCTCTTAAAAGAAAATATATCTACGATTGTTTCCAGATAGACAGTGCTCATGACAAAGCCCCTATGTGGAGTTTGTTACTTTAAATGTTCAAAAGTCACCCCCAATCTAAGTTTTCAAGGAGTTTTAAGGGCCCTTGAATCTCTTTTTTCAAATTCAAGGGTTTTCAAGGATTTCAAGGAAGTGTACGAACTTTGAATTCACAATAGGGTACCACAAAAATTTAAAGATAGTTTACAATGCTACATGAACCATATGTTAAGATTTTTCCTTCTGCGTTGTTGTACACTTGCCTTTTTGTTCATCTGTATGTAAAGAAAGAAGGCTGTGCTTCTTACGAACTTCAACTAAAGGCTAGTGGTCCACAGAAAACTGGGAGATATGCTGTCTCCTTTGCATTTGTGAAAAGTAGAACCATTATCATTATAAGACAACTTTTGTACCACGCAGCTGTGAGATGCATTTTTTAAACAGTAAAATCAGGCAATGTATATTATAGGAACACTAAAGGCAAATGTCAAAACTAGCTAGAGTGATAGACTATGGTCCTCAATACCTCTCAGCATTTATTTTGCACCAAGAACCAACTTAGTGAAAAAAAAAAATCACTATTGAAAACAGCATGTCTTCTGAATATGGCAGGTCATCCAAGAACACGGGCATAGATAAGTCAACCACACATCAATGCAGCACAGTACTGTGTTACACACACCACCTAACTCTGATGTCATGGTCTAATGTGTGCTATTGCCCTTGGCATGCCAGATAGCTGCCCAGAGGCCCTAGGGCGCTAGACAGCACCTGATGCTCCCTGATATAGCACTAACACAGATGTTTATGGCAGCATAAGCAAGTTTGGCAGTAGAAAAATCAGGAATTAGTGAAACTACATTTTTATTCATGTTCAAACCACCGTAACCTTTTTATTATCAGTAGTCAACTGCTATGTTCTAATCGCTTAAATATAAGATCCTTAGAGCTGGTTCTGTATTTATACAGTGGTGGTGCCAATCCTGCCCCATGTTCATGCCAATTTCTTACTCACAAAAACTCGGTTCCTAGCGAAAACGATTCTCTGAACATTTTGGAACAATAATCTGTCACTTCAACTTGATGCTTGCCTTTGGTGCATCTTTATAAAGATATTTTACAGGCGACAGCAAGAAACTATCACATCGAAAACGGTACACCTGTGAGTTCTGCATGTATAGACAGGAAGTAAGAAAAGGCAGTAGCTTCCGATTTTAACTTTGTGAATAAACTTATTTCTTGTTTTCCGTCTGACCATTGAAGTAACATTAGTGATGGACCTACCACTTAGAAGGCTGGGCGAGGGTTGGTGGGTCAGACTTCTGGATCTTGAGCAAGACTCGCATAGGATTCATTTCATTGTTTGGGGGCTCCATCTGTGCAAACTCAATCAGGGTAATGCCAAGACTCCAAATGTCAGCCTTGTAGTCGTACGGATTGTCCCGGTACGTCTCGCAAAGGACCACTTCTGGTGCCATCCTGAATAATCAAAGAGTGTTAATGCATGAAACTTTACATTTAACTCAAATGTATTAAGAAGGAAAAAAGAGTGACAAGCATAAAGGAGTAATGAAGAAATAGAAAAGAGGGCAATTAAAAAAATGTGCTATTACATATCCCAAAGCAACTCAGTGGCTATGCAAGGTTCTCCAAATGGATGAACACCATTTCAGCAGGTGGCTGTTCATGACATGATTTTTGTTAAAATACTGGACAAGCGCCAGGCACTGAAACCCAAGTTCATAACCCAGTGGTATATTGCTCTAGCCATATCCACACTAGCCTTATCCAGCAGCCTAAAAATAAGCATGACTGCCCCTTCGTTTCTGATAAAATTATTAGTTCAGAAGTACCACGAGCAACACAAATTTATATAACTTCTCACCAAGCATACTTTCCTATATGGCATGCAACTGAGGGCATATCAAGGACAAAAGTTGAAAACATCGGCTAAACTAGGCCACTGTCCTTGTTCACTAAAAACACCACAGCGTGAGATTTCTTACCAGTATGGAGTGCCAATGAATGAATCTCGTTTCTGGAGTGTATGCTTGTTCTTCGCAGAAACACCAAAATCAGCTGAAGATCACAAAAACAGTGAATTAACCAAACAGAAAATAAAACCTTGCCTATCCAGAATTAATTGGACAGGAACGACACACACAATTCTAACAGTTGGTCAATGTGAATGTTTAGAATCGTAATTTATGTTTTAAAAGTTCAGCTGAACATACAAGCTTGCTTATTTACAGGCATGATTTGCTCTCCAAGTTCTTGTATGAAAGACACTTGTGCTTCATAAACAGAATCTCCTTTCCAAAATAAACATAACACTGCCAAAACTTAGGCAATTATGGCCATCCAAAGTATGGGCAACAGCAAGGGACAAAAGTGTAAGAAAAGTCTCCTCTTGTGTTCTGTGACTGTTCTTGCACTTATCAAGTAGCTAATGGAGAAGCTAAATGGGTTTGTAGTGATGACTGATGCACATCCCATAGCGATAGGCATAAGCTTCCACAAGCAAAGATTGACAAAAACTAGATGCAGTGCATGTAGCCTTTACACTGGGGACACTGCAAAAGGAGCTCTGTGCTGTGTATCGGTCATTATCTGAAAGCTGTAGCTTTGGCTGCTCTATTGTGTAACAAGTTATAACCTACCACTTTTGTGACAGTAACATGCAGACACTGTTCTACAAAGCAGCAGAGAACACAATCCAAGTGGTGGCAGCCATTGACTACAAGCAATGGCTTTATATGCCTCAAACTATTTTAAATTAATGTATGTCAATGGGTCTAAATTCAGTTCTTTTCCGACTGATAAGCCCTGTGTAGTTATTGCCCTATTCACAAGTGCACTTAATATACCCTGCATGTGTGCATGCTTAAATGCAGAATGCATTAGGCATGAATGCGTGCACAAATATTGTGCAAAACTGTGCAAGGTCAGTATGAATGTAGTGAAAGAGTGTATTGTTCAGCAGTGCACTTGTCTTAAGAGACTTCAGATATACAATACATAAATTCTAAATAGTAAATATTCATGTTCTGGCATTTGAAGCTTTCACTTTTGTACTTTTATTTGCGCAAACACTGCCGTGAATTACCGTGAAATATGTTAATATGCTATCCACATGTTTCTCCAACCGTGGCTTTAATATCACGCACCACATAGGACTAGCACAACCTTTTTACTGTGCTTTTACTTATTTTACTTATTATTTTACTTATTATGCATTTAATAAAATACGAAGCAATGTAGCTGCACACCTAAGTTTTCAATACGTACAGTAGCGTGCAATACGAGCAGCGACACGGTGCCCGTGGTTGAAAGTCCTTAAGACTTCATGCCAGTGCCGATAAACGAAAAATTGGAGAATTCAACGCCATTCGAATTACTGGCATTTATGAAACCAGTTTTTCGAAATCAGCACCATCGGGTAGTCTTGTGGCACCTTCGACCTATGACACTGTGTTTCAGCTCATATTGCACGCAACTGTACAGGCGCATGGTACTCGCTTGGGTGACAGACAGTTCAGTATGTGCATGTGGTTCAACGAACAGCCCTAAGGTCACAGGGTAGACTGAAAATATCTAATAATTCCAATTTTGTTTCTTTTAGCCATTTATCTCCCAATAATATTCCCCAATTCACATTTTATGACATGTAAACGCCCAAATTTGTTCAGTTTTGAAATATGGAGCAACGCAACATCAAGTAGAAACGCTCTTGCACTTTAAACCTGATTATCTTAAGATGCTTTCTGTTATATTTCACTCTTACTCTAAAGATGGGAAAATATTAGAGGTGTTTGAATATTCAAAATTTCGAGAACGAATAGAACAGTCTTTGCTATTCAATTCATATTCAATTGGAGAATCCATTTTTTTGAAATAGTCAAATATTTGTTTCTGCTCAAATATGAGGGACAACAGCACTTGGAACCTCGAGGGAGAGAAACTGAAAGAAATAAGGGCTGTTCCGAGTGATTCTGCTGCAGGAGAGGAGCCAGAGATGTTGCTTAGAGCTACCAGTTCCTGGGCGAACGCATGGAGCAGACCAACTTCTGCTCAATAATTTTCAGTCATTGAATAAGGAAGCCTTAATTTCAGGCAGCCTACATACCAATCTGTTGCGCTAGGCAAAGAAATTTATCACTATTTTTTACCAAGTTAACTTCATGGAATTTTTATATTTAGCTTTGTTTATAAATGACAAAATATTCTACATTTGAAGGTCATTTTTCATCAATACTATTTGCACTTGATTCGATTTGAAACTTTCACTATTCAAACACCTCTAGAATATAACACTAAATCTACACACATGCAGGAAACTACTGAAGTAGATTCTTTTTTAGAAGCTTATTTAGGCCCAGAAGACAAAGAAATACTTCACTTCAAGAAAATAATAACGAATTTTGGCAGAAAATCATAATTCTAGTTCAGTAAAATGGCAAAGAAATGCTGATCAAACTGATGCATCCCTTAAAGAGCAAGGCTTATACTCCGTTTCAGACATCAAGTGCAACACTGCGGAGGCTAGACATACTTCTTTCGGTGGCTGCGTCCGCACTTAGAAATAGTTTGATATTCTTGATCGCAATTGTGCAAAACTGTTCTTTATATAGGCTCAGCATTGAACAAAAAAAAGTTTTAATCCTCAGAAACAAACTGTGGTATATGGCTACTAATGTGTTGTTTTAGATCAATTTGTTTTTCATTGCGTTTTTCGGGTTTTTATTGGCAGCCCGTCGCAGTGGCCTCACGCAACGGCATTTGCTCAAGCGAGCAAATGCCGTTGGGGCGCAGCGATGCATGGACGAAACGCGCAGAGTGACACATTTTCGTAACCGCACTTCTTGCGTAGCTTCCACCTGATGTCGGAAACGGGAGTATAGAAGTTGAGAAACTCGGTCTTAAGCCTAGGTAAATATACATGAAGCATAGAGGCTACCCTGTGACCTTTTCACAGCCTTGCAATGTGTAGAACAGTTACTCTGACAGCTACAGGAGGAAGATAAATGCAATTTCAAACAGTGACGAGCACACTCCATCAAGTATCCTTAGAAAGACAACTTTTAAAACGGCATAAAACATGCACACACATAAAACTGCAGTATTATTATATTGAATTTCCCCATCCTTTAATATACATGAGCATTTTGATCCACTCACCTATTTTCACATCTCCATCCAATGTGAGGAGCACATTGCCAGCTTTCAGATCTCGATGGATAACTTTTTTTGAGTGCAGGAAGCGAAGGCCTTCACAGATTTCATGGCACAAGTAACGAATTTGTGGCTCTGTCAATGGTTTTTCCAAGTCGATCATAATCCCATCCACTGCCCCCGCTTCGCAGAACTCTATCAACATCTGTTGCAAATATAATCCGCTTGTCAAATGTTATTCAAGATTGACAACAAGCAAGTTTTTATAACTCTTTCCACTTTTCCACATTTATAATAATGTTGCTCCAAATACAGCTAAGCTGCACATTTTGATATGGTAATCACTTTTCGGGAGAATATATATATATATATATATATATTTTTACAGATCTCATTATAAAGGTTTGTGCTCAATTTCAAAAAGAAACAAGCTCAAAAGTTTATCCTCGAGCTTTCCCTGCCTCAGGCACCTAGTTCTACATTAGAATTCAACGGACAAATAAATGGTACTACTTATACGATTTTGCAATCAGTATGAGTTGCCAACACTAACAGGTTCACTAGACCTCTGAACAAACACCAACACTTTTGTTCTGATGTTGACTGCCGTAGTGGGGCATCTTTACACAATTTTTACAATGTGACACTGGAATAGAAACTGCCGCTAGTGGCAGCCATGCAAAAGCACAATAACGTGAATGGACATATCACTGTGCTATATGTTCCTCAGCATCAGATCATCTGCCCAGACTCTAGCTGGAGCACGCCTTGTAGCTTCTACTTGGTGCCACATTATTGTGAAACATAGTACACATTAGGGTTTTGACTTGAACTAGTTGGTTAGGCTCCATATTGAAAACAGTACAAAAGACATAGAAAATTGAAGACAACACGAACTTGCGTTCCCATCACACTGAAGCAACAACCGTAGTTAGGGTACGCATTCTTATCGTATATCCTAATAACTGTTTTTGCTTCGGTGAGAAGGCAATTGACAACACATTTGCAGACATTGGCCAATTTGTTGCACAGCATGACATTATGCCATGAAGTTCCCAACTGGTTTTGTGGATGATACAAGCTTGGAAGTGGCAACAGTTTATGCACTTAAAATACAGACTCTTGCAATTTTACGTACAGAATAATTATTATCAGTCCACTCTTACACTGTGCTCTTTAAATATGTTTTCTGCCTTGACATGAAAAATAATGACATGACAAGAGTACAATTAAAACATCAGACAACAAACCAAACAAGATGAGCAACACACTGACACATCACATTTTAGGTTAAGACCCAAGTACTCTAAAAATGACAACACTGAACCTGATGGTGTCTCACGTATCCTTGACTGCAGGAAGTTGACAAGGAGCTAATTTTGCCTTACTAGCCCAAAATAAATTGCCTGAATCTGTTGCAACGTCAAATTTTACAGTTCAGCTTTATTTCTTGACTACATGAACGTCCTACTTAAGTTTTCTCTTCTTCAAAGAAAACCTCAATTTGCCAAGACTTTCGCTAACCACCAATATGGTGGCAGTGTGTTTCCATAGTTTGAAAATGATGCTCCAATACTGTGTAAAAATATTACAATAAGCAAGTGTCAGCATGCTCAAAAGTTGTTTTACACTCAATTATGCCTCCCAACATATAATGTGTAAAAAAGCTTTCAAAAGCAATCTAGCAGTAAGAAATGTGTAAGAAGACTAAAACCTGAACTGCAAGTGCATGGAAAACATTACATTATTGTCTCCTTCACTGCTAGCAACAATGAAGTAATCTGCTCATCATGCACCCAATGTGATGCTGACTAAAATTTAATAGATAAGTTACAACATACATTATATGAACTTTGTTCACTGTAGAGATTACGGAAATACCACTGATGTCACTAACGATCAGGGCCACCAAACTAACCTGCTACTTTTAGCCAAGATGAATACACAAGCAAATAACTTTCACTGAGGCACGGCATGCTTGCTCTTTTTTAGTCTAACATGACCAAAACCAATAAAATAGCTACACGTTTACAGACAATAAAATTCAAGCAGTGCAGGCGCATTGTTCACATGCCTATGAAAACAATAGCAAAGCAGGAAAGCCTCATATCTTATCAGGCGACAGATTACTCAGCTCACAAGCAGGCATTGTACTGGAAACCAGCCAAGTCCCTCTACTAAGTGATGCCAAGCCAAGGCCATTGCTTCAGCTCAATAAGGCCATAGCTGTGCCTCAATAAAATAGGCAATGTATGAGCCATACAAAGAGGCATTTTTACGTCCTCCTGGAACCCATACAGTGGCTGACACAACCTGAAGATGAAGCCTCACAAATGGCGAAATCCTTGCCCACACATACTCTTGTTTACAACATCTTGACTAGACTGACACAACAAGAAAGAATGCGAATTTCACAAAACTTTCTTTTCACTTCCTGTGAAGGCTTGGTTACAGGTTTTAAGCTAACACCTTCTAGTGCAAAAAGACCTGCAACGACATGTATGCCCACAAAACTTTCTGGAATAAGCAGCAACTTGCAAAAAGTCAATGTATCTGTAACCTGGCAACACAACTCGGAAGTGCTGTTGCATAGGTCACACAAATAGGTACATAGTTCAGCTTTTAATTGTGAGCATCCATGCTTTTGCAGCGAAATAATTCAGGTTTCTGGTGGTCTCTGCATTTCAAAAACTTGCGTGGACACTTGTACACTACGTGTACATTAGTTAGTGAAACAAATTTGGCTTGGGAATTTGAGGCCACCACACCAATAACTAGCACCCGTTTTTCGCTCAAGTAGTACAATCTGAACCCCCTGATAAAAACAGGGCTCAAACACCACTAACCAATAATGAAATTCAAGTGGTCTTATTCCACATGTGAACATTAGCGATTAGACATAACGGTGCAAACAGTTCACAAATCACAATGCCTCCGAAATCATTCAAGTTCTACTTCTGAAGCACATGCACAAACTTAAGGGCAATGACCACTTTTTTAAAAGAAGTAAAAAATGCAGACATACCCATAATTTCCCTTCATAAAAAAAGGCTTCTTTGAGGTCCACAATGTTCTGATGTTTGCATTCAATTAGAATATCAATCTCAACTGTGAAGTCTTCCAGATCATCTTCTCCCTTGAGTTCGCATATCTTCGCAGCAGCTAATATGCCGGTTACTCTGTGACGAGCCTGTCAACGACAATGTTTTCTCCTTGTATGATTTCGTTTTTTGAGTGAATGCACGTAAAGAAATTGTTACAACTTGAACAACGGTCAAATATTTTTGCCGTTGTTGACAAGACACCGCACCATCCATGAAGTATTTGTAATAACAAACTTAAGAGATAAACAAATTGCGACTATTTTATAACATCTGCGAAATTTTCGAGAATACTTGCTCACGAGATGGTTGGTCTCTGCACAAAATCAATGCAACCAACAGGGCCCAAGAGAAACTTCAATACACTAATATGCGCACCGTCGCAACAGAAGTGACCGGGCAGTCGCCCAAACAAGTGTGTAGTCCCCAGAGGCAAAAAGCGATGCAAGAAACGGCAGTCCTACTAGTGAAGGAATTTCCGGAATGCCAGCGTAATGTGCGGCCCCAAAACATACGCAAAGGGGAACGGACATCTGGCATCACGGAGAAACCCACATAGTCGTTAGCCCAGCGATATATTTTAGACAACGTATTTCATGCATGATGAAATTAAGACAGATGAAAACACGCGGTTGCTGATAAAACAGGAAACCGTATACGTACTTACGATAGCTGCTCAGTTTCATGCGGTCAACGGGAGAGCTGATGGGCTAAATCACTACGCTTAGAAATGTATATTACTACGTTTACAGACAATAGTGGTGCTTTGATGACATTTCAAGGTGACACTTCAGTCGTACGCCATGCGAATGAAGACGGTGACAATGACAGTCAGAATTAACCTCGAATTTGTCATACAGCGCGATATGATGCCGCGCTCGAGCTATGGGTAATTTCAGCGCTCACGTCGAAGCAACACGTATCGATCACCTCACCTTGTACACTTTACCGAAGGCACCGTCGCCCAACTCTCCGATGATTTCCCAGAAGTCTTCTGGATTTTCGTCGAAGCGAATATTACTACAAACTTTGCGACGCTTGGCATCTCCTCCTCCTACACCGCCCAAGTTGAATATCTTCTTGAAGTTGGAAATAAACGACGACATGCTTCTAGAGCACCTTGGCCTCAAAGCAGAAGCGTCAGGACAACTTTTTCACTCGAGCACATGACATGAGGGGTGGTATGTCAGGGGCAGCTGCCAAAATCTGACGTCCCTGCCACGCACTTCACCGCAGGCTGGCTGCTACTAGGCCTAAAAATTGCAACGGGAAGTAGGATCGCCGTGCTGGGCCTCATGTACCCAAGTCCGTCCAGATCGTAGGCACCGATCACATTGCGGCTGACTCGCTGCGCTGATATTCGCCGGCCGCTCAAACAGTTTCGAGCCCTGTGCTGGGCCGACACTCGACAAGCTCAATTATTACATAGACGGCGACAAACTCAACTATCAGATGATTCACCTAGTCGTCTGCCATATTGCAGCATGACGTCACGATTATAGTTTTACGCGCGTCCGACAGGTGGTTGCAAAAGAACGGCTCTCGCGAGAACACGAACCACAGGGCGACTGCGGTGAGCGAAAGTTCAAGGCTACGTTACCCCCTCCCCCTTCAACCCCCACCCCCCTTCACAATTTCTGCTGCGAGCATTGACAACTTTCAATTCATGCGTTGTAAGGCAATGCGATTGCACAGAACAATACAGACGACAGCCAATTCCCGCGCACTTTCGTTAATGTTTACCACCTTTGTAAACACTACAGAATTAATACAGATCGTGTATATAGTTTAATGGGTAATGTAACATTAATGCAAACGGTTTGTGCAATTGCGCCAAGTTTCTTCTGTTTCCACTTTCATGTCACCAGTATTTGTATTATGTTCAAAACTTGAAGAAAACACAGACAACCTTTAGCAAACTTGTCATTCAACGCCACTTTATTCATCTAAAGCACACACGCACGCACACACACACACACACACACACACACACAAAACAAGAAAAAAAAAAAGAAAAAACACAGATAAGACCATGTATGTACAAATAAGGCATCTATACAAGAACAAGTTCCAAAATCATTCTGTACATACAATTTATACACAGGCATTGCAATGCTCCAGCATGAAGAGTGATGTCAAACTCTGAGACATGGTACATGAAAAAAAAAAAAAAATAAATAAATAAAAAGAAACGGAGAGTGCCACTTGACAATTCATTATATCTTGAGAAAGTGTATAAGAAAAATGGAATTGTTCTAGTTCTTTAAGTCATAGCTAAGCACTGCATTATTTTCATTGGAAAATGCAGATTAGTGTGGAGTGGTCTGCATTCTGACAGCTTTAGAATTATTTCCAGTTTGCCAGTGGCTATTGTGCGTTGCAGTCAAGTACGTGTGACAGCATATTTAACATCAATACGACTATCATATACAACTCCAGAAGTCCAAATTTAAATTTGGCTTGTTGAGTGCCCTGTTGTTTTAACATGTCTGTGAAGCTCCCTGCCACTGTTTCTGCATTACTCGTCTCATTTTTTTTTAATAGCAAGTAACAGAAATATCAGCAAAAGAGGGGCTCGCTCTACAGATCGGTCATGGAGCTGTGGGTTACAGATGATCTGATGCCAATTGCGCTATTATACAGATCATATAATTAAATCGCTTTGCGAGACCTGAACTCTAACAAGCCAGCGACAAGTTCTGGAAGCTTTCATGAAGTTTTCATGTTAAACAGGTAGATTACTGCACACAAATGCACAAATGTGCCTTGCTCAGCTAGGCACACATACATGCATGCCCTATTATAAAGAAGTGAAGGCCACCCAGGTACTGCTGCAAATGGCTGACTGGCTGGCCTTTACTTTCTTGAGAACAGATGTGACATCCAAATAACTTTGAAGCAAAGTATTGCAACTGTGTATGTAGAAGATAGCAATTCTACCTAATAACACATACAGACAAGATGTATTGGTGCCTATTGTCGGGCGCGACCTTGTCGCAACAGTCATCTTAGTTACCAACCTTGGATTGTGCCTAATTGCCATTGCTGACTCAACTGCCATTTCATGTGTACAAAGTTCACATCATGATAACGAAAAAACAGCAAGCCTCTTTTATTTATCTCTGCATACGAGGCATCCCATTAATAAAAGAAGTATAGAGATAAAAAAAAAAAAGAATAACACATACAGACAAAATCAATTCTGTCAGCTGAAAATTTTCTTTATGCCATTCCTTGCACCCTTAACATCCATAAATATTCACATAGCAGTAGAACAAATTTAAAGTGTAAGTTTTCAGAGAGTTCAAATGTTCCCATAAAAGTGAACTACGTGCTTCAATTATGAGTACATTAAAATATGGAATTGCATTCAGTGTACTTCAAAGACACCTGACCTTTTTAGAAATAATAAAAAAATTTGCTATGTGAACACATACTGGCATTGCTAGTAAAAAGCCAAACATGTGGCTTCAAGAATTTTTTTTCCCTGATGTTTTGTACACATTAACAGATCCTTCAGCATCTTATGATATATGCAGCATGTTATAACCTTCCTTCTTTTCGTAAGTTCTTGCAATTGTGAGGCATTAAGTTGGCATGTGTAGACGCAGAGTCTGAAGGATATAATTCCACTTTAGGTGCACTGCACTGTAGAAGCACCAGGTTCTGCAAACCTGCAGTTTTCACTACAAGTTTGCAGAAAACGGTCATTTCAGTGAAAAATAGACAATTTGAAACAGTGTTAAGTATCCTATCACAACATAATATGCAACATATGAAGATTTAATTACTGTTTATACATAATACAACTTCTGTATAATGTTTAACTTCTGTTTAACATGAAAATGCATGGTTTGAATTATCCAATGCTCAAATTAAAATAATAATTGACGATAAATAGGTACTGAATTTCGCTGGATTAAAAGGCAGGTCAAATTAAAAATTACCCAAATTCAAATCAATAGATGCTGACTGTACAGCACTATGTGCTTTGGGGCGCATTCTGAAAGCATGCACTTAAGAGCAAGCAGACACTTTCTGTTCAAAAAAAAAAAAAAAAAAAACATTCCAAAAAAACATTCACTAAAATGCAAATGGCTGAAAGCATACTTATGCAGCCACCACAGGCAGTTTCAATGCCTGATCATGCATTTCAGTAAAGCAATAGACAAACTGCTACATTATTTGTATTGTTTGTTAAAACACAAATAATGTAAAATTACAATGTCACATCAGTGTGCGTAGAGGCTGAAACCAATTTATAATAGACAGACATCTCGCCAAGACAATAGACAGACAACTCGCCCAAGAAACAGCACTCTTAAAGACATATGTGCCTTCTGTACTGTAATGTCATTTTTGTATGATGTATGAATAAAGCGGCAGGTATGCTCGTAAGCAATCAACTAAAGTGACAGTGGTAACTATGGTTCTCCATTGGAGAACGAATAACGCTTGAATGAAGAGCCCAGTAACAACCAACATTTTTCACACGGATGGCATCCAATTGCTGCCATCTTGTGGCATCAAATTACCAGATATTAATAAAACAATGTCAACGATCCACCAGATGCCAACGCCACCAAGTGTTAGCAGCTTTCCAACTGCTGTGCCTGTGTGGCCTAAACAAAAGCGATCCATTCCCAAAAAGCCTAAGAGTATTGAATAGAGAAGCGCTGTTGTGAAGTAGTGCCCAGTGTACCTAGAAACGAAGAAAGCAAGCAAAACACCAACCTCAGCATGAAACTGCATAAGTATGTGGCAAGGGAAGGCTAAAGCACATTTTCAACATATTTCCTGTCTGAAGACAGACAAGTATCAATTTTTAATTGTCTTCAATGTTTGAAACAATTATGATTCAATCATAAGAGAAAACTTCATTCATAAACATAGCTCTATTATAGAGTAGAACCCTATTACATAAACCAACTGGAAGCAGTGTCAATCCAAAGCTTTGCATCACTTAGTTATCAACACATGGCATGAGCATAGAAGCACCAGGAGATTAACTGCTGTCAGTTCCGCTGGTTCATGCAAGTAAATTCGAGGGCAAACGAAACATGTGAACTAAATGCCAAGTAATTAAGGCAGCCAAACAAGAGGCCTCCATGTAAATGAGCCTCTTGTTGTAGTGTGTTGTAGTGCACCTGACGCTAACGCCAAGAGCTTTGATATCATCATCATCAGCCTATATTTATGTCCACTGCAGGACAGAAGGCCTCTCGCTGTGATCTCCAATTACCCCCGTCTTGCGCTAGCTGATTCCAACTTGTGCCTGCAAATTTACTAACTTCATCACTCCACCTAGTTTTCTGCTGTCCTTGACTTCGCTTCCCTTCTCTTGGTATCCATTTTGTAACTCTAATGGTCCACCGGTTATCCATCCTATGCATATCAATATGGCAGTAAATTTTTCTGATGGAAAAATGCCGGTGCTTAACAATTTTGTTGAGTTCAGCTGTTTCTTAATTTGCCACATACAACAATTAACTTCAATCAAGACTGATCTTCATATTTAATATGTGCAAAGTTTTACTAAATGTGGAGTTGCTATAACGTTGTTCTTCTATGACTGAAAGTACATTAACTATTCGGTGCAGGAAATCATTGTACACCATTCATATAATTACCTCACCTGAGCTTCTGGGTTATGCACTCAAACTTCACAGAGATGTCAGAATGTTACAGCCTACTTTGACACACTATTGAGTCAGGTAGCATTACTCTCGTGTGTGCATATCTGCCAATCTGCAATCTTTAAAATTTATAAAAATCTCTTGGACTAGGGGGAGCTAGCACACATTTTTACGAATGTTACCCTCAGTACACACCTTCTGTGGAATACATAAGCACTTTATTAACGATGATTTAGCTTTACATGCACCACAGACACAATTGTTGGCACAGCAGAGAATGACAAGAAACATTATGTTTTTAGATCCCAGTGACTTTTTCAGCATTTTTGCTAATGCCAATTTTGCCTGCTTCAGGTACTTCTCTGAATAAACTTGGTCGAACTAACTGAGTAGCCTTTTGGTATATGGCGTCTTGACCTGCCACAAGGCGGCACATATACCATCACAATTCCTTTTTTTTGCAATCTTGCACCGGCCCATCTTTGAACACTTAAATCTTTTTTGCGAACAGAATTTGTTTTTTGTAAAACATGACGTAACATTCATAAAATGGTAGAATGTGGCCAACTTCGTAAACTCTACTGAAAAATTTTGGAAGGTTTGCATATGGCTTACAACAACCTTATAACTGTGGCTTGCTTTTTGTGCAGAACTAAACCTGACATTGCCTATATTAAAACATTGTGAAATGCCATTTAAAAGGCCCTGCATTGGGTGCTTGTGTTCTGCTCATGGTTGCTTGTCACATGCAGCTTGCATAGTCTGAACTGCTTTTCAAAAATCCTTTCATATAATGTTACAAAAGCAGCTTCGAGTAACGATGCAGGAACTACACAATTTATCAGAGTAGAGCACTCAGATCAACATGAGCGCTGTTTCATGTGCGTAGGAAGAACAGGTGTACATATGTAACACACGAATATGCATAGTTAAGAATGTTCAAAGAACAGGTGCATTGCTTTATCCTGCAGTCAAATTGCTAAAGAAGCATCAAAACGTCAATATTACATAATCTAACCCATTTAACGAACATTCGCAGGGCTTACTGGCTACTGACAAGCCGCTTAATTCTTTCCAGCAAGGAAACAGTATCAAATAAACATAGCTGACACAGGGTGTTCGGCATAGCAAATACAGCTTTTCAATTGATGAAACAATGCTCCAAATTATGGCTGTAATATGAAGGCAGGCTAACTTACTTAATGCACGGAAAGCCGTCTTTTAAAAAAGTGCGGTTGCCGTAGCACTCGATATTGGGCAGAACAGAACAGTTGACTGCAGTAAACTGGACGTCTTCGTATTTGGAACCTCCAAACTGCACAAAGAAGGTGTCAGTAAATTGCACAGTAGAAATAACGCCGGCCATGATACTCGCACGCACAAATCAGGTGAACTGGATCACGAACAAGGACATCAAAACGCCGCAAAAAAACAGAGAGGTGACAGAAAAAGACCTGACATTAGTCATAACCGGCTGTTTTGAGCAAACGGAAAACATTAATTGAAAAAGCACGCGAGATTGGAGGCCAGTCGCGTACCTTGGTGCAGCCATAGCCCAACTCTTCTCGCGCAGTTTCATTTCCTTGGAGGTCCAAGATCTCCGAGCACTGCAGGAAATCTAATGGCCTGAGAAATATAAGGTGTTTACATGAAACATAAAGCTATTCACAGGGTCAAAGTTGCAAAATGTAACGGCTACGTAGCACCAGAAATCTGCGACGACGTAGTGCCTTCTTCAATGAACTAGCAGCAAAATAAACTTACAAGTTTTTGCAGAGAACTAGTGGTCCGTGAGGCTTGTACTCACAATCGTCTAACGTACAGTGCGTGTTTTCGTGATATACACAAAGTACAAATCTCGTGCAAATTGTCAGAAATGAAAATAAAAGACAAAACATAATTTTGCTACATAGCGCCGCTCGCATGAGTACAGTAGCATGAGTGACCACACTTGGCTGGCTTAGCTTAACTTGGATTCGTTTCTTTGGCAGTCGTCTACGGAAACAAAACAAAAAATGTTTTTCAAGGTTGATGGTTGGAGCAATAATTCAGGATTAAAAATAAATTAAGAAGCTTTATCTTAGCTTTAGTACAAGTAAATATAAACAAGATTGTTTGCCATTGTTCTGTGCGCAACAGCAATGCGCTCTGGTGGCTTGGCTCAATGTTTATGTCACGTTGCTCCCTACGTCAGCTGCTGCTACGTCGGGCGTGCGAACTGTGGTAACTGGAGTACTACGGGTACTACCGCGACCGTTTACCGCTGGTGTGTGGGACGCCTTATGAACTGAGGGAGCGCCCGAAGTGCAGTCATGAAAACGCCGCTTATGGCTCAGTGATATTTGTTGTGCCATGTTTATATTGTGTTTTTGATAAAATGGATGTGACCTCGTTATTTAAGGCATGTGTGAAAACTTTGCGGACTCGAAATAAAGCACTCGGTATGCTGAAAGATACCGACAAGAATTCCATACTGAAACCAAGGCAGCCACCCTCCGATTTTGGCTACCGGGTTAGAGAAATTGTGAGTAGGTTGTCTCTGTCAAAGTTGTTTTACAATCTATCCGAAATAGCTTGCCATCTGTTCTGACTTTCCACTCGCTACTGAATAGTTAACGAGGCTTCTTTTCATTGACATGTGTCGCTATCTCTGGCAGAACTCCAACATCTCGAAGATGAAAAACTTCCTCAGGGAGCACAGAAATGACTACATAGACGCAACGTAAGGATTTTTGTTGTCACTGCAAGTAAGGTTTTGGCTTGCAAGTTAATCCGAGTACTTGTCTTGTGTACAATACGAGCACGAGGTGCCTGCACTGATCGATTATATTTCTTTCTGTTTTCTTCATTTTATTTTTGTAGCCAGGTGATGTACAACACATCGCGGATGACAGACACTGAGCGAGATAGAATCGACAAGGAAGCTCAGCAATTCGTCTTCCAGTGTCGGGAGGTACTGAAAAACTTGCGGAAAGAAGGTAAATTGGTGTTCCAATCAGTAGCTGGACAGTATTCAATGATTGTTCTTTGTTGTGTTTTTGCTTTCTCTAAAAAAGCGGGTTTAGTCATTAAAATTTCGAGGCTCGTGTTGTATGGGGGGAAGATGCTATGTTGACAATTTATTGCTGCGGTCAATTAAGTTAGTGTTCTTCGGTTTTATGTAATACGCAAGGCGACGAGTTCTTGTTCTGGCAGGCTTACTCCTGTTATGAGATCTTGAATCATAAACTGCAGCTCACTGGCTGATGTCTGTGGGCTGCAGTGTCTGGAAAGTCGCAGGATAGAGCAAGCAATCTGTTATGCGAGATTGTAGGAATCCCTGCTGCATGTAGCAGAATAATATTTACCTTGCTTGTTCTCGGCACCATTGTCTACAGATCAGGAGTATTCTCTTATTGTTTTCAAAAAGTGTTTCAGTGCCTAGGCTTATGTGCCCAAGGTCTACTCAATTTCACCAATGTTCCACCTTCTTGTTGCTCTTGTCTCCCTGTGGTGATAATTTGAAAATTGCCCGCAGACTCCTATTCCACATGTGTGAATAAGCTCTTAACATATGATGCTGCAACATGCACATGCTGTACTAAAGTAGCAAACCTGGACAGGAGGCGACAGGACAGCTTTTTTAACAGCTGATTTTGTAAAAGAAAAGAGGGATGAGAAATACAAATATAAAAGAGATAGAAGCAAACAAATGGTAACTAGTCTGCAATATTATTTAATGTGCCCTGTAATGACGCATCACTTTAACAGTAAGTAATCTACCAGGGAAAATAATTCCATGCTACTTTCGTATTGGGGGGGGGGGGGGGGGGAATCTTTTAAAAACGGGTATGGTAGGATATTTCGCATATTCTTTTAGTCATGGCCACAATGTGCAGATGTAGAGCGATGAGGTATAATACACTTTTCTCTTGATTCCCATTGTGTAGAAACATGCACTATACATAATTTCTAACCTAATACGAAGACAACACTTTCAAGAATGTGCTATCCTAAACATGCTCATTTAGATGAGGTAGTACTGTGCAAGTTATAATCATACAAAACAAATGTGGCAGTTTAGTTTAGAATGTTTTCCAGCATGTTGATCGTATTGGGCATGCATGAATTGCATACCGTGCATGAGTAGTGCTAGGTTTCTGAATTGTTTCTGCTCACCAGCTTGCAGACTTTCATTCCACTAGACAATTATACAACTCATTCTTACTGTTGGAGTGCTGGCAAAAAGCCACTGTTCATCATTAATTTTCCTTAGGGCATGGCAACCACAAGTCTAACAAGAATGGGCATTCGCTATACAAACACGGCACATGCTTGACAAGGCTAGCAATGAAAGGCGCGAGATGTGAACACAGAAGCAAAAGACCTGCACCATGTCGGCACTTTTGAATTTGTACCTGAAAGGCTGTAGTGTCGTGCTGTGGGGCTACACCTCTGAACTGGCACTGCATGAGCTTGGAACTGCGTAGTGAAGTCGGGAAAAAAGTGCAGGCAAATTGAACAGACCATGTGTGTCTGATGATCTGCGGGCATATCTGACCTGCATCTTTGCATCGGACAAATTATTTTGACAGTTGTGTGTTTTAACGAATTAGATGCAATTTTTTTTCAATGATGTTGGTTGTGTTTTTATTAAAACATAGTCTCAGTCTAAAACAATTTGTCTTGTTGCATGTTATGTAGTGAGAAACCAAGCTCTAACGCCACAGCAGCTGGAGCATCATGAAGGTGTCATCTATTTGTTAGAGCATCATTTGAGAAGTGAGTATAGCATTCTTGATACTTGTTTAATCAGGCTTGTTAGTGACTTGGAAGTGATTAATGAACAGTGAAGTGATGTTATGTGTAATATTTGCAATGTTTATAAGACATGTTATATTGTGTCACTGCCACAGCAGAAAAGTAAGTTGTAGTTTGTTCCCATTAATTAAACAACTCTGCTGAAGGGGCTAGTAGTGTGACATTTATGGTACACTTATAGCTGATAGGATCACTTAACTCTTTCATTACCGCTAGAAATGTACTAACTTTCGGTGCTTTTATGTTTTCATGTTTTCTTTCAAGAAGCAGTTGTTGTAATGTATACCACGATACATAAAATTATAGCGTGATCACTGGCGTTTTGAATGGTTATAAAACAGTAATAATTGCTCCAATAGATTTTGAGAATTCTTATGCGAAACTAAAGAAGCACCTAAAGGAACACAAATGACAGTAACAATTTTCTATCTTTAGTGCCAGTACTGAGAGTAAAAGAAATCTGCAATATACAAAATATGCAAGTGGCTCCTAGTTCCCATCTTTTGTAAGTGAGATCAAGGAATAAATATTATGATGAAGATGTATTAGCATCAATACTAGCCATAGGGATGCCTATGCTATGTGAGAAAGCAATGTGTGAAGACAGGTAAGTTTATATCGTACAGTTAGTATTTGTTTTTACTCATTGCAGCCAGCACCTGGTTCACATCCTTTGCTGAGTTCCTGTACAGTAATGTGGAGTATTGAACAGTAATGAATAAGGGCACTTGTGCAGGTAGTGTTCAAAATGTAAAAGATTAGACTGCTAGTCAAGCTTTGGTTGAAGGTCAGTCTGAAATCGACTCTGTGCTTTTGTGTGAGTGAAAACCCGGCACATTGGAAAGCTCGTACATACGCTGTCAAACCGCTATTGGGTAAAAGCAACACTCAGTGGTAAATATAAAGTTGCAGTTGATATTAGTCGAATACAATTACTAAAGTAACATGCACTCATGAGCATCTACTGTTGTTTGAGACATCATTAACAGCCTAGATGTTGATTCAAAAAATTACTCAACACAGAAAAGCTTCTGTGTCTTCAATGCTGCTGTCATTTAAAAATTATTTTGCCGAGTCGACCAAAGCACAAATTTTGCATCGTTTTATTGAGCAAGTGCTAGGAGCACTCCAGGATAGTTTCGACGATACTTTCAGTCAAAGTTTTATTTTTCCAGACTCCTCAATCTGCCAAAGATGGTAAAATCTCACAAATATTAAACGTTCAGTAGTCATTTCAGATGGTGCATGGCATTGCTAGTAGATGAATTCCAACAGAAATGTTTAACAGTGCTTAGAAAAACTTTAATTTGATTGATTTTTATGGGTGCGGTAATGAAAAAGTTAAAGTGTGTGAGAGCATTCTTTCCGTGCTCTTGCACTGTTCTGGTTTGTCTTATAGCTCAGAGATTAGCCATTCAGCTGTCTTCTTTATATATATAATGTTGTAAGAAGTGCAGGCATACATACAAAAACAAACATTTCATTCAACATTTCTGCCAGGCACAGGCTTGTCCCTGGCCGAAATCTTGAGTTAAATGTATGTTTTTGCATGCACATGTGCCTGCACCTCTTACGACTTATTAATCACCAAATTCTAAGAATAATTTAAAGAAATTCTAAGAATAAGGCAGGGAACGAGGGGTCGATTATTGTTAGTCATAACCATATGAAGTCAACAGATAAGGACGCCAAGGAAAGCATAGGGTAAATTATTTGTGCTTTTATTTGAAATCTAAAAAGGATGGAGTAACGGTAAATGAAAGTGGACAGAAAAACAACTTCCTGCCGGTGGAACACGAACCCACAGGTCTCCGCATATTTTTCCAGGTGCTTGTAAGCTGTATTCTGAACAAAAGGCCATTCGTGTCAAGCGAGCATACGACAGGCAGAAGTTGTAAGTTTGCTGCTATATATGTATTTTCCTATTTATTTTATTGTTGTATTTCTACATTTGTGTAGATTTCAAACTGCATTTCTGTTTGCACCACAGAAAGAATCTTTCTCACTTTTGTGCAGCCTGTCAGCCAACTTTTATACACCCTTTCACAGGTATAAATAAATGAAAGCAAAATTGCGCTGCACATATACAGGGTGTCCCAACTCTCATGCATTAAGATAAAAAAAAAATGCAAATGCCACATAGCTGGACAGAACCAAGGTAATGTTGTTTGCAGTCGCTTGGAGATACTGAGATTATTTTTTGCATTCTGCCTAATTACATAATTAGTCTTAATGAATTAATCAACTTCCCAAATATTATAATTAGATGAAAATGTCTCAATGAGAAAATTGCAGAGCAACATGAAAAACTCCCGATACAGCTTTCTGTTGCTCAAAACGTGCTGCATAAAAGTGTTTTTTCGAGCGTGAAAGAAGCCCACGAATACACGCCAGCAAATTGCCAGTAGCGTGGCAATTTTGCGTGTATTTTGCATGGCAATTTTACGGCTTCTTTCATGCTCGCAAAAGCACTTAAATGCCGCACGTTTCGAGCAACAGAAAGCTGTATCGGGAGTTTTTCATGTTGCTCTACAATTTTCTCATTGACACTTCTTATCTAATTATGATATTTGAGAAGTTAATTAATTAATGAAGGCTAATTATGTAATTAAGCGGTATGTAAAAAATAATCTCAGTATCTCCAAGCGACCGCAAACATCATTACCTTGGTTCTGCCAAGCCATGTTGCATTTGCATATTTTTAAATCTTGATGCATGATAGTTGGGACACCCTGTACATGTGCCAAATGCTTATTTTCAGGCAAGAATGTTCTTTCATACAATGAGACCCTTATTGATTTCTTACCAGTCTTACCATCATACATGTTTATTATGTTCTTCAAAAGCTGCAGCTTCCTTGACATGCTGCATTGCAAAAACTGCCTCTATTGTGTGTCAGGCAATGCTAGCTGCTTAACTGTGCAGTGCACAATCAGCTTGTGCTTAACGAAATAGGCAGCACTTAGTCTACTTGTAGTATTTGGAGCTGGCATTTTACTTGCAAAGTGTGTTGGTACAAGCCTCAGTTCCCAAGAAGTAAAAATCTTCATGTATCTCAAAAAAGACTGATTGACTAAAATAATCATGAGCATTTCTTTCACCTCCTCATTTTTGCTACGAAGTTATCTATTGAAATGTTTTTCTAGTCTACTTCTATTTGTATTCTGTTCATTTGCATTAAAAAAATTTTTCTCTTTGTTTTGCCCTTATACAGTATAAATTATTGAAGATTAGGCACTTACAGTAGTGTGATATTATTGCAGCACAGAAATTTTAGTGCTTAAGCTTGTTAAATTTTGCGTAAATTTTGCTATAAGTGATAGTAATTGTACTTCATTTGTCTACAATCTCAATTTCAACCTTAACTTGCATCTAGTGCCATTCAGTGCCTTATTTCTATAGTTGCATCTTTCAGTCTGACACAGCAAATATAGGATTGGCATTCATGCTACCGTTGTCACCTTATTTTTGCGTTAAAGGGAAAGACAAGTGATCTTTACTGACCTTTTATTTTGTAGCAACGAAAAGCTTACATAAAGTGTCTAGATTCTAAGCAGTTCTTAGCTGTAGTAGACCAACTTTCTGAGAAAGCAGGTCTGCAAAGGAAAGCTGGAACACTGAAATGAAAGGTGTCTTTTTAGGTGTAGACTGGAGCCTGAAGTCAAGAAAAAAACACCTCATGAAATAGAGGGTAACGGTGAAGAGCCCCATCAAGTGCCTGCTGAAGTACAACCAGCGGCTGTGGCTTATGGAGATGTTCCGGATCTTTTCTCATTTGACGGATGGGATGAAAATGTGGTGATCTCATATGAAGAGTTTCAAATGGTGAGGTTGCTAGTGCACTGAAGAGCTGTTCATTAATCAATTTTTTTCTGTTTCACTAGCATGGAAACAGAAAAGATTGCTATTATGATTTTTTCTACCGTGTGAGCCATTTATGCAATAAATCTCTTGCTGCTCTTGTTGTTGGACACTATGTCCCTGTCATGGGGTTTGTCGTGGGCCTGTCATGTCCCTGTCATGAAGCTTAACACCTGAACTATTACAACTTATTCTGAAAATGTCATGTGATTGGAAAACTTCCATGGGGCTTGCATAGACCCAGAGCCATCCTTGTGCCCGAGTGCGATTTGACTCATTTGTAAATTTGCCGCCCTATACTAATGGCAGCATAGTAAACAAAGGGGCACACTTTGGCAGTGATTCATGCACACTAGCATCAGCCTAGGTAACTTTTCTTGTAGGCTGGTGTGTCCTGCATTAGCAGGGAAAAAAAAAAACATGTGGAGTGCCCTTCAGGATAGCCCATGCAACCTGACGCATGTGAGGTGTACCATTCTTTGCACTGCCGTGCTTTGTGGCCTTTTAGGTTTGGTGTATTGATAAGTAAATGAAGGGCGCTCACAAATTTGGTGCAAAGAATAAATATTTGGTACCTTTGCAGGCACCAAATAAATATAATCAAATCTTGATTATACAATCATGGTTGATTTGAATTTTGATGTAATAGGAATTTTGAAAAAAAAAAAAACTGAAAAAATTGCAGTAAGAACAATGCATTCTGTTTGGGATGACTCAAATGCATTCCTATGCCATGGTAGATGATGCAAATTTCTGAGCCGCCGCGAGTTCTCTCTCAGTTAGGAGTATATTGCTGTGTCAAAGTTGTTTGGAAGTTGGCGTACACCTTTTTATTCCATGATGCCGGCGGAAACCTGCAAACTTAAGAAGCACTCACTGCAGTATCAATTAACTGCTGACAACATAGGTGAAAAAAACAAGTGTGGAGTTTTACTCGTTCCCAGAGTGTATCGCTTACATCACCAAGGAAAGGATGTGTCTGGAAAGCCGTCAGCAACTTGTTCAACTAAAAGTGGTCACAATAAATAAACGAAAATGCGTTACAATGCTTACATTCACTTTGGTGCTGTGATTATAGTTTCTTATGGATGATCATACCAGTATTTTAATAGCCTTTGAGAAACTCTGTAACAATTTCATTTAGCTTCTACTGTAGTTGTCTGATGCCTAAACTGCTTCGTTTAAACAATGACTAATGCGGTAGGTGCTGTGTATACATGCTCATTGGGATGTGTTGTACAACAGCCCAGCATAGATCGCACACCAGTGTGCTTAGAGGGCTTTCATGCACAAGAGAAATTATGTGAGACCCAGTAATGTATTTTCATCAGTATTGCCTTTGTGATTAGAAAGGCTTTCAGCTTTCGTGGTGGTGGTACTGCTTCACTTGTTCTCTAGCTTGCAGTCAAGTGCATCTCCACATTCATTGATTGAGCCTGAACATTTAATTTGCCAATTATTGTCTCAATTTTACTGAAATGTTGTTTTTAGATGTTCATTCATAATGTTTCAGATATTGCGACTGTTATGGGATTGCATGAAATTATAAACACCGCTAAAATGTGGAAAATAGAGGGATTGAAATATTTAATGACATCTTCAGCTGCAAATATGACTTTTTCAAGTTGAAGTTTGACTCTAAGAAATTTGCAGTTTTTCATTTTTATGCGAGTAAATAACCTCTCCATTACTTTTTTTTCAGTTTGAACAAGAGAACAAGAAGCTCTATGAAGAATTGAATGCACTCTCAGATGAAGTCAAGTAAGCATACAACTGAATGGTTGTGAAGTATTTATCTCATGTCTTTTCCTTTTATACTTTTAGAAGCATTGAGGGCAGAGTTATTGAGATTTCGCAGCTTCAAAAGGTGTTCACTGAAAAAGTGTTGGAACAGGTGAGCCACTCTTGAATTACTCTCTTGTGTTTGCTTGAGAATGCGTAGAAGCTGTGTTGTCATGTACAATTAAGGTCCAATTCTCAATGCATAGATTTAATCTCTTATATGTTACACCATTCGTGAGACACAGAAGGAATACATTTTTCTTTCTTTTTGTAACATGAAGGAAGCATTTGAAATGGCATAGGGGATTTTATTGAGTCAATATTTAAGGTTGTATTAAAAGAAAATGGCATGTAATCAAACTAAAATTGTTTAAAAGCTTGTTTCAGCTCTTGTACTTGAGATGCTTTTTCAACCTTTGAGAACATCCCAGTTTTTCCTCGATATTCACTCAGTTTTTTTCCCCAGTCCTGCACGGTGCCAGGAGCACATTTTTCACAGCGATGCAACTTGGTAAAATCTGTGATTTTGCTGCCACCGTTAGTAATTGTACCCAAATAGGTGCATTTGTTTTAGACTTTGTAAAGGCTTTCAATAAAATTTCTAATTCTAAGCTTAACACTCGGGTTGCATGATACATTAAGAAACCCCAACTTTGTAACTGTATTGAAGTTTACTTTAGTTCACAACAGCAGTATGTTCTCATAAATGAAAATTTGTTGGGTGGGTAGCCTGTGGTCTCAACTGTCCTCGGGGATCAATGCTAGGGTATCGTAATTTCTTCCCTTATACTAAGGTAAGGCTGTATGCTGATGATGTTATAGTGTATGCCGAGATGCTCAGGTAGGTAGATGGCTGTAAATTATAAGAAATATACTAGTGTGACAGTTACTAACAAAAAAAAAAAAAATCCACTTTTTGAGTAACAACATGTGCTAGTGAATTTAACCATCTTGGCCTACTTATTTTTAATTACTTGAACTGGGACAAACATGTGGGTAATGTACAAAAGAGCCACGTCTACAGAGCACTATTTCTCTGTAATGTGTCCAGCTATGCTAAGCATGTATCTTATAAACCTTTTGCACTGTCATCCAATTCTCAAGTATGCCACGATTATTTTGGACCCATTTACTGCTTTCAGTCTTAAAAGATTGCTGAAAACAAAAAAGGCTGTCAAATTTATTTGCAATGTTTTAATAGTTTCGGTCAATCATCTGTTTCTCTGTTGTCCAAGGTGGTTTAAAAACAATTCTTGAAAGAATAAAGTTGTTCTTTATATTAAAGGCAGTAAATAAAAATTTAACATTAGTATGTTCAGTTTATAACTTGTTGCACTACCGGATGCCATAACCCTTTAACATTAAATACTGTGAATGTTGGATACAGGAACAATGCCTTTCAGTATTCATTCTTTCCCCATACAATCACACACTAGAGTGATCTAGAAGTAGAATGATCTGGGAGTGTACTTGGTAATAGAGGATAACATTGGAGGGCTTCATGTTCTGTTAGAAGTGTAAAATTTCAAGGTAAACTTTTTTTTTGTACTGTTTAACTTCAGTTGTTTACATGCAGAGGTTTACAGTGTGATCTGTGCTTTCTTGTTTTCACTTGTGTTTTAATGTACAGTATGGTCTGTTCTTAAAGGAAACACCTACTAAGTGCTCTGCCGTCCATTACAAGTAAGGGATGTGACATGAAAGGCTGTCAACAGTTATTTTATGTATAGTTTGGTATCTGCGTGATGTGTCATGTCAGCCCCTCTCTCCTTTTTTTTAAGCTGCTGCAGTTATAGTGGCTTTATTACTAGTTTGGTTATTACTAGCTTGGCGTTCAAAGAGTGGACCATACTTTTTTTTTTTTTCGTATATTTCCATGTGCACATACAGTCGACCAATTCTTTAACAGTACCGCACAAGCATCGACTAGCCGGCCGGGCAGCACGCTCTAACGGCATGAGGCAACGGGATCAGCAAGGACTTGTTGATCTTTTTCTGATCTATCTTGCTCTTGCTGATCGTGTCGCTTCACGCCATTAGAAGGTGTTCATCAGCCGGCCATTCGTCACTTGTGTGGTATATTTAAAGAATCGGTTGACTGTACCTACATACCTACCTGCTGGGAAGCTGAAACATCTATTTTGTGCTTTTGATGCCTAGATCTTCATTAAGTTATTTCACTTAGAAGCTTCTCGAGAGATTTCTCCTCTATGGTCGCTTAATTGTTCTGCATAAGTGGATGTTCAAAAATATGTTCTATTGCCATTTTAGCATTTCTATGTGCTTCCATTATGTTTTGCTATTGCATTGCTCCTCACATTCATTTCATAATCGTGTTTGCCTACCAACATTGTGAGGCACGTACACCTGTGAGCAAAAGTATACAGACCAAAGATTGCGTGATAAAGCTGATTTTGTTCTCTGCCTGTGAATGTAACATTAAATTAAAGACTACAGTTCAAACCTGGCATTGGGAAATTCCCAGTACACGTCAATTTCAGTTTAGGCATCTTAATGACGAAGAAATTTAGTTCTTTCGGCGACCCTGTGGTCCGTATACTTTTGCTCACAGGTGTACATGCCTGCACGGGTTGAGATTTCCACTTATGAATACACGTCATGCATGAAATACAGTCAGTGACTACTGCTCTCATCTTAATATTTTTGAAGGAACCTTTTTTGCAGCAGACCACACTCAATTTTTTATTGCTGGTGTAAGGTGCAAAAAAAGGAAATGTTTTTTGAGCTTTTGCTGCTGAGCAGCAGTGAGCATAAAAAGATTCACAATTTTAACTTGCTCAGTGCTGTACTTGTTTAATAGAACTGACCTTGACGAGATGAGATGGGGCCATCAGACCTTCAGTTTCAAACAGTTGTAAGGTCACTGCTAAATATGCTTTAATGCTCCTGAAATCATTTTTACTAATTAATCAATTGACAAATTAGTGTTATTATTAAGGTCATGTTTTTGTGAAAGCTACGAAATGTGCTTAGTAATGTTGTTAATGTTACCATTTTAGCCGGCCTTTCATCAGAAAGTTCTGAAATACTAAAACGAAACCTAACTCGACAATTTTTAACGCATGCAATTGACAAACTGCATTGGATATGCTGGCAAATGTTTGAGATTTAAATAACCTGCAGCATGAGTGCTTGGGTTCAACATCGCAAGTTCGTAATGATGTGTTATTATTTGTCGCCCTGGTGAGAAATTATTACTGTGCGCATTTTGTTTGAAACACTGGCTCTCTATTAACTCTGCTTTTAAGCCTTATTCTCATGGTCAGCGAAAAACAGTGGCTATTGACCAGAGTTCTTCAGGCATCGTGAATAGTCACTGCATCTGGCAAGAGCAAAAGTGTCCTCAGCAATGCTGTTATCATTCATGCTGACTTTTCTAAATTTTAATTACAAATGTGCATTATCTCAGCAGGCAAGATAATCAAAAAGCAAGAATGCATGACTTCGTCCACATTTATTCTTTAACTGTCCTCATATAGCTGTGCACTGATCTGCAAGAATGAAGTTAGCAACTACCTTAAACTTTAGTTCTTTTAAGATAGATAACTTTTGTATAGCACTTTTAGTCTAGAGCAATAGTCATCTGCTTGAGTTGTCTGCCCACCCGGAGCTGTTGTTGTGAAACATTTTCCTGTGGGTCTATCCTGGGAGTTTTCAGGCTTTGGTTGTCATGTCCATATAGGCCGAGTTGTTTTTGTTCCCAGAATTTCTCATTCCTTAATTAGTTGGAAGTTTTACATGCAATTTACTGTCTGATGTTCTCACCAGTGGTTGAGTGAAACATAGGTAACATTGGTTAAAATTAAGAAAGTGGTGCGCCAACTACCATACTTAGGGACTGTAATAGTTTAAGTCCAAATGAACCAAAATATATACCAGAAGCTGTAGTGAACCTGGTGAAATAAAATAGAGAAACCTCATTACTGATAGGGTAGTGATGCCACCTTGTGGAAGTGAGCTATACCACTGTGCTAGTACCAAACTTGCCTAACCTCTACTCAATCACGTGTACAGTTGGGTAAAGCATTGTAGGCATCACTCGACATAGATTGGGATTGGCAGTGCCTCCAGTATAGAAGTAATTACAGGGGGAGGAAAGGCTGTAAAGGCGTGGCAGGGACAACATTTGATTGCCGTTAACTCTGCGACAATTCAGTTCAATTTAAGTTTATTCCTTTTTTCTTGAGATATACAAAAAAATGGAGGAGGCCCAAACAAAAAGTGAAACTCTGTTCACTTGACGGGGATTGAGGCCCCCTTTACAAGGCATATAGCAAAGCAGTTGATGATAGCAAAGAGCATTTAAAAGGGTTTTGTTGAAAAAGACTCCTGACACAATGCCCTTTAGTGCACGACATATTCCACCCCTTCTTTTAAAGTATTGCAGGGCCCTTTAATTTGTATGTTGGAAAGTCATGTTGACATATTTGCTAAGCCCTTTGTTCAACAGCAGGGCAGATTAGCCCTGCATTTTAGGTCAGATTCACAGCACCATGTCTCTGGAATGTAGAAGCTCCCTTTGGAATTTTTGAATTAGCTTCGTTTTTACACCCTCTGAAAACACATTTTCCTTACTGTCCGCATTCTGCTGTGGGATGGAGCTTTTACACTTTCTTCCTTTTTGGCCTCCTGCTTCAGTTTCTAGTTATTCTGTTTTTTCCTTTTTTTCTTTTTAAATTCTGGCATGTATATAGACAAAGTGCCTTTTGAATAATATTTCTTTCCTATGTGCTAGAAGATCAAAGATGCAGTAAAGGACCAGGCACATTTTTGTTGCATCAATGTAGTATTCACTAGCTGAAACTATGGTAGGATGTGCTTTGCTGGAAGCCCTGTGTTTTCCTGTTTTGCTGTCAGGTGTAGTGAGTGAGACATTCACTTGAAAAATCTTCTTTTACATTTTTGAATGCCCCTGCATATGTGAAATGCCTCACTTTGTCAAGAGCACTCAAACCTTTCTTCAGTGCGCTATGAAATTTTAGTCGCTGTGGATATGAATGTGTTGAAAGCTCTGAAGTTTATAGGAAACTGCAATCTGATGATCCCTTTAATGATAACAGGAAAGGGGCAGCTTGGTCCCGTACACCCGACTTGATGAGCAAGCATAAATAAAAATGTCATGCTCCTTGCAGAGAAGGAGGAAAAACAAGAGAAAAAGCTTTGTACAGCAGGCTGATGTAGCCACACAGAGCTTTATTAGGACTTGTTGCTAGTTTATCATTTTTCCACTCCTATCAATGATGGATTTTGCCCTCATTGGCTTAATCATGCACGTGCTGAGTGAGAAAAGCAAAGCCTTCATTTCATTCCCAGCAGCATCGCTTTTCCATCAACTTTTGTTATACTACCAGCCAGCCAGGGGGACAGTACTGGTGCCAGATGGGGTAAACAAGTTCAAAGGAAGTGCTCATACTAATACATGTTTTGGTTCGCATAGTGCATCACTGTGCCCATGCTACTAGGGACCATTTTGCAGGGATCTATGAAAGTGCAAAAGTGGACTCTGTGTGAAACACGTTGACAGTGGGACATATATGTTCCACTTTTCTTTCTTTTTTAAGACTTTCTCTTTTGTGAAAAATATAGCTTCAAGGACATGCTGGTAATGACACCAACACAATGCAACTTGTTGTCATCTTGTGTTCAACAATGCATTGTAATATGGTAGTAGTAGTAGTAGTACTAGTAAAGTTGTTTTGCATTTCAGTTTCTATATTTCTTCCTTGTTTTGCATTTAGGATCAAGAAATGGAGCGCATTGCTTATACACTAGGAGGTGCTACTGAAAATGTAAAAGATGGCAATGAGCAACTTCGTCAGGTATGACTTACAGGCTGTGCATTCATTTATGATGTCAACTGACATTGTTTAATTTGTTCTTTTTCAGGCGATGAAGAATAATGCTGGCTTTAGGATATCAATTTTGTTTTTCCTCCTGGTGATGTCATTTTCACTTCTTTTTCTTGACTGGTACAATCCATAGTCTCATTTTCAGTCAATTTTATGTGAGAATAAATTGATATTTGATATATAAGGAAGGTTTCATTGGCTGTTTTGAATCTCTAAGTTTCTTGAAGCAGTATGCATCAGTGTAATGTGTAAAAAAAAAAAAAAATAGTCGAAGCTTCTGTTCTTGTGCAGCTCAATTTTTGCTGGTGCATTGAAGTCCAGTAAGGCCATAATATCAGGTCCGTTCAATTTGCCTGCACTTTGGCAGTTCAGGCAGTGCTGCACTTCACTTTTCGTTTTAGTGGTGTAAGCGTGGCACCCTCTGCACGGTGCCCTTCGTTTCACAAAGTGCTGGTAAAGTTCAGGCCCAGTTCCTGAACTTTTTTTTACCACTGGAATTGGCAGTGTTGTGCAACAACCAAGCAGCAAACGATTTCTTAGGCGCTATGGAAATACACAATGCTTCAGGATACATGACCGTGTTGGTAAATGGTGTACTGGCAGAAACTGCACCGTTAATCACCAACAACACCGATGTCCACGAGAGAAGCCAGTATATTTGTATGTGGCCATCAAACGTGTCCTGAGGCAGGCGGAAAAAGCACTTGAACTTGAATTCAAAATAGTTTTTTCACAATCTCAAGGTATCCTATTTTTTTTCCATTTTAACAGCTTACGCACCAGCATTGCAACTACTGCTCCTTTTTGCTGTCAGAGTGGTTGTCCATCATTTTCTTTAGGGCATGGCAGCTGCAAGTCTGACAAAAATGGGCATCACAGCACATGCTGGACAACGCCAGTAACTGTAGGTGTGAGATGCAAACGGAATAGCAGAAGACCTGGAACACATCGGCACTTTTGCTTTAATTTCTGGAAAACCCTAGTGTTGTGCTACGGCTGCACTTATGAACTGATGCTGCACAAGCTTGGAACCGCTCGGTGAACTCGTGAAAAAAGTGCAGGCCAATTGAACAGACACATATGTTGTCACAAATCTAACTGAATCTAACTGTGATATTTTTATCTAGCAATGTCTAATTTAGACGGCTTGCTGTGGCACTTTTTGTAGGGTGCAGATTGTAGGGTATGACTACACAGTTGCGTTGCACCACAACTCGTAATGACATTTGTGGCATGCCATCATCTGCTTAGTGTACACACCAGAGAAGCAGGCCATCTTTTCCAAGTACAGTATAGACCACTTATAACGTAACCGTTTATAGTGCAGACCTGGCTAAAATGCGGCCTTTTCCGACTCCCGTTTACCCTCCCATAGAACTCCGTGTATATGCATACCGCTTACAGTGCAGCCGCGTGAGACGAAGTACCGGTTATAATGCGGCTTCCGCGGGAAAATCTTGCTGACAAGGGCGGCAGCGAGCACGCTTCTCAACAAAGTGTGCCCACCGATGGGAGAGGAGATCAACGAGGGCGATGCGGAGGAGGAGCATGAGACGCGGAGCAAACGAACGGAAACAAATGCGCGCATAGGTTGTCTAGGCTAAAGACCCTCCATCCACGCGCCACCGTCGCTCGGTGAAAATGTGTATGGAGGGGCTTTAGTCTAGGCAATGGAGAAACCTTTTGCTCGGCTGTTTATCAGTGGTACGTTTTGCACTGAACGCGGCTTCAGTTTCTGTGCACCCGTCGCGATGCATGTCGTGAAGTGCAGATATCGCGCGAGCGACGCTGTCAATTTAAGCAGTGTTCTGCAAATTTTGTTTGGAGCTACAGTAAAGCCTCGTTAATTCAGAAAATCGGTTAATTCGGGTTTATTTGGCCGCACATCGGTTAATTTGGACTACTTTCGGAGCTCGGTGAGCGAGGAGCGCAGCAAATGTGCGGCGCAAAAGAGCAAGAACGACACTAGCGTCCAACCGAGACGAAGCGGCGGAGTCCGCATCGCCATAGCCATCAGTTGAAATCGTACGTGAATGGCAGCAACGCTGGAACACTTCGAGCCTATTTGTGTCTTTATTTAAAGCCTGCATTCTTCCATTTACCGCCGCGCGCTTTCGTAATTGCATAGTCGTCATCCACGATCGCGTCGATAGCGGCCGCGGTTTTCTCCGCAGCGGTTGTGGCGAACAGTAGTTTCGTTTTTACTCGGTACGCGCGTCGCCAGCGTAGACTGCGTAGTCTGCGTAGACTGCGTAGTAGCCATCGATGATCGCATAGATAGCGACCGCGGTTTCGACTGCAGTTGTTGCAGCGAATGGTAGTTAATTCGTTCAGACTCGGTGCGTGCGTCGGGCACGTGCCTTCAGCACCGCAAATTTGTCGCCGTTCATAATCACGTCGATAGCAGTCATGGTTTTTTCCGCAGCGATTGCGGCAAACAGTTGTTTCGTTTTGACTCGGTGCAAAGCTGTCGAGCTTGAAGAGCACTGGCTACATCGCGATGATGTTTTCGCCAGCTCAATGGCGAAAACGTAGTCGCGATGTGCGCGTGATAGTACAAAGCGTGTCTACATGCTTTGCACACGTGCAGGGCTTAAAAATCGTTGGTTTGGTTATAGTGCGGTACCGCTTATAGTGCAGATATTGGCGACTCCGGCGACTTACATTATAAGCGGTCTACATTGTACTGTGGGAGTTGGTGTCCCAAGGGGGTGACCCGCGCACAAATGTCAAACGGGCTTACGTGCGACAGCAGGTTTGAGGAGAGGGAGGAAACTTTCCTCTTGAGGGCTGCACACGGGAGCACAAGCACCATCAGCCTCACTGAGCTAGTAACCTGAGATCTCATCGACATTGCCTGGGTCTCATTAGTCTGCAGCAAGCGGCGAGTGTCAGTCTCCCGCCACTGCTCCCGTCTTCCTGCATGTGATTAGCCAAGCACATTTCTGCCGTGGCAGACGCTGTGGCCGCCCGTAGCTCGGGTGGTAAATCGAAAGCCCCTCTTTACCTAGCCTATTCTCTTCAAGTAACCCACCCTTAAAGTGTAAACTATAGCTAGCTGGCTTGCTCAAAGTGTTAGTTGCAAGCGTAATAACTACTTTCCTAGTATACACGATTGTCGTCCATTGTGTGCTCGAGGTTGAACCGTGCCGTGGTTGTCGACCTAGATGATCCAAATAAATGTTTTCTCTCTCTCACTCTCAAACAGGCATGCGCCAAACATTGGGCACGGTGTGCCGAGGTGTAGAGCCATTGGCACACCTATATCCCTACAGCACATAGCAGCCAACATCCTCAATGCTTGCAGCACCAGTTGTGTCTCTTGCCGCGAGCCTGTCATTTATCTTGCTGCAGAGTCCGTCACTGTGCTATGCTTCACTGAGGTTGTTACTGCTCACTAAGGTGCCTAAGAAGACATCCATTGTAGCTTAAAATGCTGCAACTAGTGGTGGTTTCCCAGATTCCACCTGTGTTTTGGTTAGCATAGGTGCATTTTATTTGGTAGGGCTTCTATGACATTTGTTGATCATTTTTTATACTCAATTGTTTAGTTGTAGCTGCAGCATAAGTGGCTCATCTAGTGAAATGTCTGACTGGGTCCTGCAGAACTTGAGCTAGGACAAAACTTGGTGATCGGTATGGATCACAAGATGGGCAGCATCTAAAACTTTTTCAACCTTGTTCAGAGCAATGGCAGTAGCAAGGCACTTTTTCTCAGTTACTGAATAGGGATATTGGGCTGACAAGAAGATATGGCTAGTGAAAGTAACAGGTATCAAGGCCCCATCACAGTCTTGCAATAATACCATGCCCAAGCTGTAATCGCTAGTATCACTCTGAAAGATGAAGGGTTTATTCAGATCTGGCAACTGCAAGCATACATTGTGAGCTATTGTTTTGGACAATGCCTCAAAGGCAGCCTGCTGCTTGCCATTTCATTGCCATTTTATGCCCATTTAAATTTGAGCAGCGATTCAGTGGTTTGGAAAGGACAGCACAGTTAGTGACAAACTGGCATTAAAAGGGAGGCATGCCAAAATACGCTGCAGGCTCCTCGCTTCTCTGGGTGAGGCCAGGGGCGGATCCAGGTTTTTTCTGAGGGGGGGGGGTCAGCTTCTGTCACTGATGATGATGATGATAGTAGCCTTTCTTATTTACCGAAATTCACCGTTTCCGCTCACGACAAACCCGCGTTTTATACGGCTAGAGCAACACCTGTAGCCCGCCGTGGTGGCTCAGTCAGTTCAGGCGTGGCGCTGCTGAGCACGAGATCGCGGGATCGAATCCCGGCCGCGGCGGCCGCATTTCGATGGAGGCGAAATGCAAAAACGCCCGTGTGCTTGCGTTGTAGTGCACGTTAAAGAAACCCAGGTGGTCAAAATTAATCCGGAGCCTTCCACTATGGCGTGCCTCGTAATCAGAACTGGTTTTGGCACGTGAAACCCCATAAAGAGGAAGAAGGCCTGTAGAGAAGCCAGGTATCGGTTTCTGCGAGCTTATAGGAAAAGGACGTTACCCAATACAGCCATGTGCATGGCGGCTGTGCCTGATAATACAGGGTGTTCAAAACTAAGCTTTATGGTTTCTTAAAATTAGGCACTGGGAGGCACGCGAAGACCACCGGTACAAATAAGTTATGTAGCCAGGGGGCAACAAAGTGAGACGATAATTATCGCTGTCAGCAGCCGAATTAACTAAAATTGAATAATTATTTTTTGTCGACTGCAGTACGTGGGTATGTTTGTATTGAAAACTTCGAGGCAGTGGTGTCACACAGTATCAGTCGGAAGAATTATTCTAGCGTGTCCGTGCTCCGAGATATCCGACTCCAAATTTCAATTGTCGTACTGCGCAGAGTTATCGAGTCGACGCGAGAGCGGTTTATGCTTTGTGTTGCTGTGGAAGGGAGGCATTTTGAACATTTTTAGGGCATTCACATCTTGATGGGTGAAGTGTTGTCATGAGATTTGTGCATGACAACACCAAACTTAAAGCACCAGTATGAAATATTCGTTAGCATAGCTAAAAAAGGTTTCTGCTGTTGATGGTGCCGTTGTTGCTCTTGATTTCAATAAAACTTACCATACTTGGAAATCAGCAGTCACTTTATTTGCGTAGCCCAGGCAAGGACCATGCCCGGTCGTCTAGTCACCATTACGCGCACGCACTGCCCTCCGGCTTCTCCGCTCGCGCCATTATCTCGGCATGGCAGCTGCCGCCATCTTTACAGGCTGCGCGGTCGCGTGTTACGAAGGCGGTCAGGGGTTCTTCAATTTTTTTTCATTTCGCCAGCCGTGAGGGGAAGGGGGACATTTGTTATTGTGGGGTTTAGAAAAAGAAAATAAAATATTTACCCCCGCCTGCACCACAAATATAACAGGCTTGGGGAATGGGGACAGTTATTATCTTTGCCAATGCCTCCACCCCGTTGTCAGACTAAACGCCTCACGCAACAGCCGCGCCACATCAGGGAGGAGCTTTGCGCCGATCCTCACTCTCTTGCATGCGTAATCGTGCGATCGACAATTAAAATGTGGAGTTGGATATCTCGGAGCCCAGACATGCTAGAAGAATTCTTCCAAGTGAAACTGTGTAGAGACATGACTGCCTCTAACTTTTGAATACAAACATACACACTTACTGCAGTCAATAAAAAGTTAATTATTCAATTTTAGTTAATTCGGCTGCTAACAGCAATAATTATCATCTCACTTTGTGCCCCCTGGCCACATAACTTATTTGCGCAGATGGTCTCCACGTGCCTCCCAGTGCCTAATTTTAAGAAAACCATAAAGCTTAATTTTGAACACCCGGTATATCTATAGCCTGTATTGTTTCTTAAAATAAAATTTGGGATGATTTGTTGCAGGTTCGTTATAAATGCGTAAGCACGCGTCCTTTTTTGGAGTTCTATTGGGACACCTTGATTTCCTTAAGAAGATTCTTGTGTCTGGCTGAGACACCTTCGTTTGCTTTGGAGGACTAACTCCCCTATTCTCAAACAGCCCTCGACTCGAAGCTCTTCTCCACTCCACATTGTTGAGCACAGCGCCGCCTCTCGACTGATAAAGACGCGACAATTCTAAAGAATTCCCGTGAATGATCATGAAGCTCAATGACCACTTCTTTGAAGGGATGGCGGTGCTATCTTTCCTCTTAAGTCGAGGTGTTGTGTTGACTAGAGGAACGTTCTTGAATACGGGCGTAACGCCCCGCTCCAACGCGGCAACCACTACGCTGGGTGTTTACGATATGCGAATCACCGCGTATGAAGACTCACGATGCTACCTACAAGAAGAACGATGTGGCGTATTAGCCGAAAGCGCGAGCCAGCGTCTTCATGTTTTGTTTCCCACTCGACGTCATCCTTTTACACAAGGCGCGCATCTGCTCCCGTTTCTCTAACCGCACGACGCCATCCCAGGCCCGCGTGCTGGCGTTGGCCGCTGACGTCACGCTCCCGCGAGAACGCTTCGCCCCGCTCCGCGAGAACGCCCACTCAGATAAAAGGATCCGGCGGGTTTGAGCCTCCTATGCTTAATGTACGACAATAAAACTGCGAAGTTACAATAGCATACGAACGGTACTGTGCTCGTGCTGGATATTGTCAACGTGTAACTGTGATCACAGTTAAAGAAAGTTGCCTATGCGCAGTTCTTAGTTTAGGTGTTAGTGGTTATTATTTATATATAAACACTTCAGCGAGAGATCTCTTTCATTAAGCAGGTTGGTCGCGGAACCGATGACATCCAATGAGGCAACCGATGACACCCCGAGGGGGAACTAAGTTAATCAGGCGCGAAGGCGCTCGCGCGCACATCGGCGTGCTTGGCAAAAGGGACGTCCCCTCGTTCATTCGACGCCACCGACGGGGCGAGTAAAGCACGGCCGGCGCCAGGAGGTCCAAGGTGTTCATGAGAAAAAATAACTATGGCAACTTCGCGACACCACACCCCTACGAAATATAACTAAGCTCGTGAACGAGCTAGCTTTATTTCTACATGGCTGCTACCACTGGTACTCGCGAAAAAATACTTTTGAAGAATGCTGGTGGCCATATTTTTTTGCGACAGGGCCATCACCCTGTGAGCGAGGGGGCGATGCACAAATCTGAGGGGGGGGTCAGGACATCCGGACATCCCCCCTGGATCCGCGCCTGGGTGAGGCATATCCAAGAATAGCGTGCAGCTTATCTTGGTTGGGCGAAAGGGTGTCACTTCCTACTACGAAGCCCAGCAAGTCTATCTTTTTTTTCCAGCTAGCTGAATCTTCCCCGTATGAACTGGGAGTTGAGCACATGTGCTACAGCACTATTTGCAAGTGCTGGAGGTATTTGTCAAAATAGTGTGGGAACATCATGACATCATCAAGGTACCAAAGGGCAAACTTGTGCTTTGCCCATAACTATGTCATTCTTTAGTACTGACTGGATTCATTAGTTAACCCAAATGACATCTGTATAAACCAAAAGAGCCTTGGTGACTAGAGAATGTGGTTTTTGGTGTGTCGTCTGGCTGTAATTTTATCTTATGGTTACTCGGAAAGCAATCTAACATAATGAAATGCGAGGCGTCGGAAAAAGTGTGTGTGACCTCCTGAATTGATGGGATAGGGTAGAATTACGTCACTGCCATTTCATTCAGCTTGCAATATTTGACGTAGAGATGGGCAAACTCCTCTTTTTTTGGTGCCAGTAGCGCAGGGGAGGCCCTTGGTCTGCTCGATGGTTGAACAGTGTCGTATCATTTCACCCAAGCTTAGGCCTTGTCTTAGAGTGCTAACTTGTGGCTGCTGAGGGGCCTTGGGTTGCATCGCCAGGTTGCAACCCGAGATGCAACTTGGTTGCATTTCAAATCACTGGTGTCAATGCGATGTATCAAAATGTCAGTTTCTTCTGCTCAAGCTAATCCAGAGAGCAGAGAAGATGGCAAGAGCCAGCGGAGCCCTGGACTAGGGGCCCCGACCATTAGCGATGCCCCATTGGGGCAAGACAAAACTATCTTTGGATTAAAGGTTATCTATCTATTTCTTCTGATCTCTCCATGTACATCTGAAAACTGCTGTAGCAGGGCTTCGAGTTGACTATGATGTGATGGTGTCCTTTTAAATTCCTGAAGTGCCTGTATTGTCAGCTCCAGCAGCACTTGCGGAACCTTCACATGTGGACGACAGCTGTCATGACCTCTTCGCACTGTGAAAGGCAAGAACTCTGGTTTGGCACCCAAAACATAAGTTCTAAATTTCTTTAAAATGAGGCACAAATCCAACAAAGAAAAGAAAAAGAAGACGTTTATATTGTCAGATAGAATGTTGCATAGACTGTTTTTCCAGATATGAACGATCTTTTCATTCTTGGGGCCATGGTTTGTATGCCGGTGTCATGCTATCTGCCACCAGTGACTGAACCAGGATGTCATCTTTGCCTGAACCACAGCATCATTGACAAAATGTTCCCCTGCTAGAAAACATTTACTTTCGAGAAACCTAGCGGGGGAACATTTTGTCAGCGATGCTGCTGTTTATGCAAAAGTTACGTCCTAGGCTGGAATAATGTATTGTTTGTTTACAGATACTATCGGTGTCGATTGAGACCAAAATAGGAGTGGCAATACACAGCTCAATTACAATAAACACACTATTGGTGTAACAGGAATTAGGTACAGCTTGATAATACACTTCATCATCGTCACTCCCTCACCAGAACAGGAACTATCCTCCCTAGTGCAGTTTCCGGCCACTACCTCCCTCATGACTCCTACAATTAACCCATGGCCCTCAGTCCCCAGCGGCTGCGGAGCACTTGACCAAGGCGGCGGTCAGACCTGCGACGCGGCACAGGGTGCTAAGAATCTCTGGGTCCAGACGGGAATCTGAACCTGGCAATGTTCAACACGCGCACCCTATCGAGTGAGGCTAGCTTAGCAGGGCTAGTTGAGGAATTATCAGGCATTGCCTGGGATATTATTGGCCTTAGTGAGGTTAGAAGAACTGGTGAGGCTTATACAGTGTTGACTAACGTCCACGTCCTCTGCTACAGAGGTCTTTCAGATAAGAGAGAATTCAGGGTAGGATTTCTAGTCCATAAGAACATAGCGGGCAACATTGATGAATTCTACAGCATTAATGAGAGGGTGGCAGTCGTCGTAATAAAGCTGAATAGGAGGTATAGAATGAAGGTAATACAAGCCTATGCCCCAACCTACAGTCACGATGCTGAAGAAATAGAACAGTTTTATGAAGATGTTGAATTAGCCACGAGGAAAGTGCAAACTCAGTATACTGTAGTCATGAGCGACTTCAATGCAAAAATGGGGAAAAAGCAGGCTGGTGAGTAAGCAATTGGCAACTAAGGCATCGATTCTAGGAACGCTAGAGGAGAGATGTTGGTAGAATTCGCGGAAAGGAATAGGCTCCGAATAATGAATACCTTCTTAGGGAAGCGTAGCAACAGGAAGTGGACCTGAAATCTATGAAATAGATTTCATACTCTCTGTCGATCCAAGCATAGTGCAGGATGTAGAAGTGTTAGGTAAGGTAAAGTGCAGTGACCATAAGTTAGTGAGGTCTAGGATTTCGCTCAATTTGAAGAGAGAAAGAGTGAAATTAGTCAAGAAGAAAGAGGCCAACCTAGACGCAGTAAGGGTAAAAGCAGACCAATTCAGGCTGGTGCTCGCAAACAAATATGCAGCTTTAGAACAGGAAGATGAAGACAACATAGAGGTAATGAATGAAACCGTAACTAGGCTGATCTCAGAAGCAGCAATTGAAGTGGGAGGTAAGGCACTAAGGCAACAAGTAGGTAAGCTCTCCCAAGACACAAAGGACCTAATAAAGAAACTACAAAACATGAAAGTGTCGAACTCAAGAGATCAGATAGAATTCACTGAACTGTCGAAACTGATCAACAAGAAGAAAGTAAGGGATATTAGAAATTATAACGTGGGAAAAATTGAGGAAGCCGTAAAATGTGGACGCACCATGAAATCGGTAATAAGAAAACTTGGTATAAGACAAGGCAAGATGTATGCCCTGAAAGATAAGCAGGGTAATATCATCAGAAATTTCGATGACATAGTAGAAGCAGCGGAAGAATTGTATACTGACCTGTACAGTTCCCAGACCAGCCAAGCTACTCTCATTCGAAGTAGTGATGAACAGGATATAGAGGCTCCTTCTATAACTAGCGATGAAGTTGGAAGGGACTTGCAAGACATGAACAGGGGAAAAGCTGCTGGAGAAGATGTAATAACAGTTGATTTAATCAAAGATGGAGGAGATATCATGCTTGAAAAGCTTGCGGCCCTTTATACGCAATGCCTCACGACTACAAGTGTACCAGAGAGCTGGAAGAACACCAACATTGTACTAATCCATAAGAAGGGAGACGTTAAGAATTGAAGAATTATAGACCCATTAGCTTGCTTTCAGTATTATATAAAATATGCACCAAGATAATTTCGAATAGAATGAGGGCAACACTTCAGCCCACCAAGGGAATAGGCTGGCTTCGGGAAGGGATATTCTACGATGGATCATATCCATGTCATCGATCAGGTAATCGATAAATCTGCAGAGTACAATCAACCTCTCTATATGGCTTTCATAGATTATGAAAAGGCATTTGATTCAGTAGAGATACCAGCAGTCGAGGCATTGCGTGATGAAGTAGTACTGGAGGCATACGTGAATATCTTGGCAAATATCTACAAGGATTCCACAGCTACCTTGGTTCTCCACAAGAAAAGTAAAAAGTTACCTATCAAGAAAGGGGTCATGCAAGGAGACACAATCTCTCCAATGCTATTCACTGCATGCGTAGAAGAAGTATTCAAGTTCTTAGACTGAGAAAGCTTAGGAGTGAGGATCAACGGCGAATATCTCGGCAACCTTCGGTTTGCAGATGACATTGTCCTATTCAGCAACAATGGGGACGAATTAATGATTGAGGACCTTAACCGAGAAAGTGTAAGAGTGGGGTTGAAGATTATTATGCAGAAGACAAAGATTGCCTGGCAAGTGAACAAGAATTCAGGATCGCCAGTCAGCTTCTAGAGTCTGTGGAGTATGTTTATCTAGGTCAATTACTCACAGGGAACCCTGATCATGAGAAGGAAATTTATAGAAGAATAAAATTGGGTTGGAGTACATACGGTAGGCATTGCCCAATCCTGACTGGGAGCTTACCACTGTCGTTGAAAAGAAAAGTGTACAATCATTGCATTCTACCGGTGCTAACATATGGGGCATAAACTTGGAGGCTAACAAAGAAGCTCGAGAACAAGTTAAGGACTGCACAAAGAGCGATGGAACAAAAAATGTTAGGCCAAACATTAAGAGACGGGAAGAGATGCGGTGGGGATCAGAAAGCAAACTGGAATAGCCAATATTTTAAGGGGGGACGCGGCTTTCGCATCGCGAAAAATGGCTAAAAAATCGTTTTTTGAAAATCACATTTTCAGTTTCTGTAACTCTTATTCTATCTGATTCCGAAATACCATCACTGAAAACCAAGTAGAAGTGCTCTAAAAAAATTGTTGTATCAGCCAAGGTGCCGAAAAATTGCGTGGAAATCGCGAAAGAACGGCGTTTTTCAAGCCACGATATCTCCGGAACGGCGCAGCCGAGCGCCGCCATCTTGGTCTCGTTGGAAAGCGCATTTCTCCGTCTTCAAATCTGCCGCTTCAGCTATCTCCTCCATACAGAAACAAGCACACAAAAAGCAAATGATTGAAGGTCGTGCCGGAGCCACCGATTGGCCGCGCCCGCCACGTGACCCCAGCGCGGTTCGCCATTGGTCCGGTGCTCGCTCCGTGATGGCGTCGTCTGCTCCGCTTGTTGCGGTCTCCTCGCGAGCTCCGGACAGTTTCCGTAATCTCGACGAGTGTTAAAGCGTGCGCTACGCGGACATCGCAGTAGCGTGGCCGATCCCGCTTTTTGTGGACGTCTCAGACTCGCGGCTAAGCATTCCGAGCATTGGTGACGCGAACTTCGCGACCGAGCTTCGGGCACGGAATGCTCGGACACGCGGCTAAGCCTTTCGCGCGTAGGCGTCTCCGACTCGGCGATGAAGCACATCGCGCGCGGACTTCTCGGATACTTGCCTAAGCATTTCGTGCGTTGGCGCCTCCGACTGCGCGACTAAGCAAATTGAGCGTCGACTCCTCAAGCCCGCGGCTACGCATTTCGCGCGTCGGCACATCGCTCAACAAGGGTCGAGTCCTCGGACCCGCGGCTACGCACTTCGCGCGTCGGCACCTCGAGCGTCGACTCCTCGAGCCCTCGGCTAGGCATTTCGCGTCTCGGCACATCGCTCATGGAGTGTCGACACCTCGAGCGTCTATTCCTCGGACCCGCGGCTAGACATTTCGCGTGTCGGCACCTCGAACTGCGCGATTGAGCTTACCGAGCGTTGGGACCCGCGACCAGGCATTTCGCGCATCGGCACCTCGGACTGCGCGACTAAGCTCGTCGAGCGTCTATTCCGCGGACCCGCGACCAGGCATTTCGCACATCGGCACCTCGGACCCACGGCTTAGCACATCGCGCGCCGACTCTGTTATCGTAATGCCACGATATCTCGTAACAATACCTATCATACCACCCCTTCATAAAGAGAACCTCATCATGAGCTCTGTTCACTAGGCCACTTGGGCTGGCACAGACACCTGGCTGCAGAAGTGAGGCATGATACAAAAGTACAGACTGGAAAGCACCTAGCAGCTGCATTGCTGCCTCTCTATCAGTGGCTCTCCTAACATCCACAGCCATTGTCAATGGAAGATGATTCAGAAGGCTGCTGAGAGCCTTCATTCAGTAACATGGTCGATTCTACCAAAAGAAAACAATGCCTCACTGACTGCACTAGAGGCTGCTATCAATGAGGCAGTCTGCAGATACAACGCTAGAACTACTGTATATTTATGCCCACATAGTTCTGCACCTCACTTGGTTTGAAACCCAGGCACCATGCTCTTTGTAGAGCAACAGTAAAGAATGCCATACAAACATGAAAAAGGCAGAACGAAGGCTCAGCAGACCAGAGGCCACATGTCCAAGAAGCCCCACATAACAAAAAACATCAAAGAGAACAACTTTGGTGCGTTTTAGAGAACTGAAGAGGAGGTGCAACTTTGAGAGCCGTTTTCTCAAAACTGTTTTTTCGCCTTTCTGCTCAGTTTCTGGAGCTGATTTCTTCGTTACCGTTTAGCCTATTTCGATTCTGTTTTTTTTTTTTTTTTTTTTTTTTGGCCGGCATTCCTGCGACCCGGTCGCAGCAAACAAAAGGTGCCCAAAACGTTTGGTGCGACCCATGACGTCACGTCCGCTATAACCCATGATTTTTGTCACGTTTCTTGGACTACTGTGCAGGTCGAGACAGTCTCGCATTTTTATGTTCACTTTTTATAAATTTATGGCGTGGCTATTCGTTCACCCTGAAAGTGTGCTTGGTGCGAAGGTAACTTGAAAAATGACTATCTAAAAAATTTGCGTTGCGAAAAAAAAAAAGTAAGACTGTCACGACCTTCAGCACGCATTGAGCTATGCAGTCAATACTCAACGAGCCTTCCATCATGTTTTTTAAGCTCCCCAGGCCCTCCAGAAAGTTCAAGAGAGAAAAATTCTGCTCAATAAAATGTTCTCAAGGTATCACTCTGAAACTTTCATGGAAGTATCAGGGAGACATTCTAAACATTTGTGCCAATTTTCATCAAAATCCATGAAGAAATCAGGAAGTTGATTTTCAAAGCCACGTCCCCCCTTAATGGACATCAAGAGAAAAAAATGGAGCTGGGCAGGCCATGTAATGCATAGGATGGATAACTGGTGGACCATTAGAGTTACAGAATGGATACCAAGAGAAGGGAAGCGCAGTCGAGGATGGCAGAAAACTAGTTGGGATGATGAAGTTAGAAAATTTGCAGGCGCAAGTAGGAATAATGCAGCTAGCGCAAGACAGGGGTAATTGGAGATCACAGAGAGAGGCCTTCGTCCTGCAGTGGACATAAATATAGGCTGCTGCTGATGATAATACACTAGTAGAGAATGTAAGATTCTACTACAACAAGCGCTGCTGAGCTCGAGATCCTGGGTTTGATCCACGGTGTAAGATATATACTCTTTAGGTGGGGACACTTCTCGGCTTGCTTGCGAGGCGAGATCGACCAGATAAAGTAGCAAAGGCGCGCGCCGATCGGCCCGGTGCCGGCAGCGGATACCTATCGGCGGTACAATGCAACTTCAAGACAGAAAAGGTTTTATCTAATGTTGCTATAGCAACCGGCGCTTCGCGGGAAATCTGAATTCAATGACGGGCGCTCTTACTGCTACGGATTACTCGTCAGTCTCGTCTCTATATGTGGCATATGCGGCAGGCGCGGTCTCTCTGCTTATTTATGGCAAACATGCTGGCATTAGAAGCTGGTTCTCGCACTTCCTGCCAACTTACTATTTGTTCGCGTGTAACAGACATGCGCTTGATTTGAAGCTTTTTCAAAATTTCGGGTTTTGCGGCTCCAGTTCTTAAGGAGTTTGGTTTACGCGCGCTCAATGACGGAACTCGGTGCTCTCGCATCGGCGATCTCGCTGTGGGGTCTCCGAACGCACTAAAAGGGAGGGGGACACGCCTGCTTTTGATTGGCAGCAAAGCAGAACATTGAACGAGAGCGCGTGACTGTTCGTAAACGAGAATCATTGCTCCTCTGTTGCGAAGCAACCACTTAAGGCACCGGGACCAGTTGCTGTGCCTACATCAATTAGGTACCGTTTCGTGTTGTCCCCAGGGGCGGATCCAGATTTTTTCTGAGGGGGGGGGGGGGGGGGTCAGCTTCTGTCAATGATGATGATGATGATGATAGTAGCCTTTATCATATTTACTGAAATTCACCGTTTCTGCTCACGATAAACCCGCGTTTTATAGAGCAACACCTGTAGCCCGCCGTGGTGGCTCAGTCAGTTAAGGCGTTGCGCTGCTGAGCACGAGATCGCGCGATCGAATCCCGGCCGCGGCGGCCGCATTTCGATGTAGGCGAAATGCAAAAACGCCCGTGTGCTTGCGTTGTAGTGCACGTTAAAGAACCCCAGGTGGTCAAAGTTAATGCGAAGTCTTCCACTACGGCGTGCCTCGTAATCAGAACTGGTTTTGGCACGTAAAACCCCAGAAAGAGGAAGAAGCCCTATAGCGAAGCCAGGTATCGGTTTCTCCGAGCTTATCTGAAAAGGACGTTACCCAATACAGCCATGTGCTTGGTGGCTGTGCCTGATAATACAGGTTGTTCAAAACTAAGCTTTATGGTTTTCTTAAAATTAGGCACTGGGAGGCACGCGAAGACCACCTGTGCAAATAAGTTATGTGGCCAGGGGGGCACAAAGTGAGATGATACTTATCGCTGTGAGCAGCCCAATTAACTAAAATTGAACAATTATTTTTGTCGACTGCAGTAAGTGGGTATGTTTGTATTGAAAACTTAGAGGCAGTCGTGTTTCTACACAGTATCAGTCGGAAAAATTATTATAGCGTGTTCGTGCTTCGAGATATCCGATTCCAAATTTAAATTGTACTGCGCAGAGTTATCGACTCGACGCGAGAGCGGTTTATGCTTTGCTTTGCTGTCGAAGGGAGGCATTTTGAACATTTTTAGGACATTGACATCTTGATTGGTGAAGTGTTGTCATGAGATTTGTGCATGACAACACCAAAGTTAAGGCGGCAGTATGAAATATTCGTTAGCATAGCTAAAAAAGGTTTCTGCTGTTGATGATGCAGTTGTTGCTTTTGATTTCAATAAAAATTACAATACTTGGAAATCAGCAGTCACTTTATTTGCGTAGCCCGAACAAGGACCATGCCCGGTCGCGTATTGCTATTTGCGCCCCCGTACAGCGCTCGACCGCTGGCGCCACGCTGCGCCGCTCGCGAGTACCGCGTTTTTAGGTGGTTGCTTTCGCCGAGGGCGCTCGAACGCAATCATATGGTTCGCATGCTTGCCGTATACGCAAGTGTGGCTGTATTGCCGAGTGGTTACAGCGTTCGCTTCGCGATTATGTGTTCGCGGGTTCGAATGAGCCTTGGCTCGTTTTTTTTTTTTTTTTTTGTAATATCACGCTTTTATATAATATAATTATGGGGTTTTACGTGCCAAAACCAGTTCTGATTATGAGGCACGCCGTAGTGGGGGACTCCGGAAATTTAGACCACCTGGGGTTCTTTAACGTGCACCTAAATCTAAGTACACGGGTGTTTTCGCATTTCGCCCCCATCGAAATGCGGCCGCCGTGGCCGGGATTCGATCCCGCGACCTCGTGCTCAGCAGCCCAACACCATAGCCACTGAGCAACCACGGCGGGTAATATCACGCTTTTCCTTTTTGTTTTCCTCTCTGTTTGCCAGCGCGGTCGTTTGAACCCCGGCGCCACGGCGGAAGCCGTGGTGCCGGGCGCCGACGCGAAGCGGCGGTCGTTGGGGTGTTGCGGAGCGCAGCGTAGCAACACCCCAAATAAAAAAATACTGCTCCAGTCAGGTAGACTGCTCCCTCCCTGATAGTGAGATTATATTTGGATCATCAAAACAGTGATGCGTTTATGAATACCACCGATCCCCTAACAGCAGGCTAGTCACCCCCAACCCAGCGTGTTCTCCGTCAACGCCTCCTCCGTTCCAACGGCGGCGGCTACAAACATGGTACGCGCGAGCGGCGCAGCGCGGCGCCAGCGGTCGAGCGCTGTACGGGGGCTGAAATAGAAATACGCTGCCCGGTCGTCTAGTCACCATTACGCGCGCGCACTGCCCTCCGGCTTCTCCGCTCGCGCCATTATCTCGGCATGGCAGCTGCCGCCATCTTTACAGGCTGCGCGGTCGCGTGTTACGACAGCGGTTACGGGTTCTTCGATTTCTTTTTTATTTCGCCAGCCGTGAGGGGAAGGGGGGCAGTTATTATCTTTGCCAATGCCTCCACCGCCTTGTCAGACTAAACGCTGCACCCAACAGCCGCGTCACATCAGGGAGGAGCTTTGCGCCGATCCTCACTCTCTTTCATGCGTAACCATGCGAACGACAATTAAAATTTGGAGTTGGATATCTCGGAGCATAGACATGCTAGAAGAATTCTTCCAAGTGAAACTGTGCAGAAACACGACTGCCTCCAACTTTTGAATACAAACATACACACTTACTGCAGTCAATAAAAAGTTAATTATTCAAGTTTAGGTCATTCGGTTGCTGACAGCGATAATTATCTCACTTTGTGTCCTCCTGGCCACACAACTTATTTGCGCAGGTGGTCTTCACGTGCCTCCCAGTGCCTAATTTTAAGAAAATCATAAAGCTTAATTTTGAACACCCGGTATATCAGCCTGTATTGTTTCTTAAAATAAAATTTGGGATGGTCTGTCGCAGGTTCGTTATCCATGCGTAACCACGGGTCCGTCTTTGGAGTTCTGTTGGGACACCTTGATTTCCTTAAGAAGATTCTTTGTGTTCGGCTGAGACACCTTCGTTTCAACGCGGCAACCACTACGCGCTGGTTGTTTACGATATGCGAATCACCGCGTATGAAGACTCACGACGCCACCTACAAGAAGAACGATGTGGCGTAGTAGCCGTGAGCGCGAGCCAGCGTCTTCATGTTTTGTTTCCCACGCGACGTCATCCTTTTACACAAGGCGCGCATCTGCTCCCGTTTCTCTTACCACGCGACGCCATCCTAGGCCCGCGCGCTGGCGTTGGCCGCTGACGTCACGCCTCCCCACTTCGCAGCCGCTGCTCGAGGCTTCGCCCCGCTCCGCGAGAACGCCCACTTAGATAAACGGATCCGACGGCTTTGAGCTTCCTATGCTTAATGTGCGCCAATAAAACTGCGAAGTTACAATGAAAAACTTTTAGCGTACGAACGGTACTGTGCTCGTACTGGATATTGTCAACGTGTAACTGTGATCACAATGAGTGCTACAGTTTAAAAAAAAGTTGCCTATGCGTAGTTCTTAGTTTAGCTGTTAGTTGTTATTATTTATATATGAACACTCCAGCGAGAGATCTCTTTCATTAAGCAGGTTGGTCGCGGAACCGATGACAGCAAATGAGGCAACCGATGACACCCCAAGGGGAAACTAAGTTGATCAGGCGCGAAGGCGCTCGCGCGGACATCGGCGTGCTTGGCAAAAGGGACGTCCCCTCGTTCATTCGACGCCACCGACGGGACGAGTAAGGCACGGCCGGCGCCAGGAGGTCCAAGGTGTTCATGAGAAAAATTAACTACGGCAACTTCGCGACACCACACCCCTACGGAGTACAACTAAGCTTGTGAGCGAGCTAGCTTTACTTCTACATGGCTGATATCACTGGTGCTCACGAAAAATAATTGTGAAGAATGCTGGTGGCCATATTTTTTTTTGACAGGACCATCCCCCTATCAGCGAGGGGGTATTACAGAAATCTGAGGGGGGGGGGGGGGGTCAGGACATCCGGACATCCCCCCTGGATCCGCGCCTGGTTGTCCCGAATTACATTTTTGTGGTTTGAATGGTTAATACATGGCGGAAAATTCAGTACTGTGTGGAGAACAGTGGGGGAACAACGTGCTGTGCAAGGTGGTCCAGAAAAGGTTGTGCGGGAGAACACGGAAAAACGCAAAAATTTGCATCTTCCGAACGAACGCTTCCTTTTGGCACGTCAAGCAGGAGCTCTCCTCTTAGCTCTGAGAAGTATCTTTTCTTCAAAATCATATCTGTGAAATGTTTGCTGCGAACTACATCCTTTGTGCTGAGCGTACGGTCCTTTCTAGGAATCACTTGAGTCCAGGCTTTGACGCGTTCTGGATCAGAAGGAACATCGAACACAATTGATTTTTACTTGCAGGTCTGATAACCTGACTTGCAACCTCTAACGATGCATTTCCTGCCCATCGTTGCTAGCTGTGTAGTCCTGTTGTTTCGTCAGATTTTGCACATGGCTGCTCGCCACTTAAGGTGGCGGTCCCACTCCGGCGGCACGCGCCCCCCGTTTTCAGTACTTTTGGAGCAACCGTGGCGGTTCTGCCAGTTAAGCTACAAAGTGGTGGTATATACCATAAAAAAGCACCGGCCTTGTAGATGCCAACTATATATAATATAAAGAAATTGGTTATTGTGATTTAGAAATAAACGTTCAAGAACAAGCATGATCGAGATACATGGGTTTTGCGAACTGTGTCTCAGTTGTGACCATATTTAGAAAATACTACCGCACTTACTGCATTGCGGCTTGCTCTGTAGCTTTAGGACATATTTATCTAGTTCCTAGACGTAGCAAAATAATTTTGAAGTTTTACTTTTTGGATAATTTGTTTTTGAAAATTGCCAAATATCGCAATCTTCTGTTGTAAACAGCCCGGCAACTACATGCTCAAGGAAGCTAAATTTTGGATAAAGTAGAGTTCAAGGAATTTTCATTTAGGACACAAAATTTCATTCATGTACCTTTATTAGGTTTGAACCTCAGCTTCGTAGCTTTAGTATCTTCCCGCAAAAATGGGCAAAAATAAAACCGGAATTCTAAATATTGCTTAATTTCGGCCACATTACTAGAAAAACTAATAAAGTTACATGAATGAACTTTTGCGTCCTAAATGGAAATTCCTTGAACTCTACTTTATCCAAAATTTACCTTCCTTGAGCATGTAGTTGCCGGGCTGTTTACAACAGAAGATTGCGATATTTGGCAATTTTCAAAAACAAATTATCCAAAAAGTAAAAGTTCAGAATTATTTTGCTACGTCTAGGAACTAGATAAATATGTCCTAAAGCTACAAAGCAAGCCGCAATGCAAAAAGTTCGGTAGTTTTTTCCAAATATGGTCACAACTGAGACACAGTTCGCAAAACCCATGTATCTCATGCTTGTTCTTGAACGTTTATTTCTAAATCACAATAATCAATTTCTTTATATTATATACAGTTGGAATCTACAAGGATTGAGCTTTTTTATTGTATATTCCACCACTTTGTATCTTAACTATAATGCCACGTACACACTAGCGTCAAAACGCGCGCGGCGCGCCGCCGGCGGCAAGACGCGCGCGCGAAAGCAGCCGCGAAACGGGTTTTTCTTGCCGCGGCATGGATCGCTCCTGGACCGATTTTGTAGCGTTAGCTACACTGGCCCACGACCTCCTCTATATATGTGCACTGGCTAGAGTGTACTAGAATATGGTCGAGTGGGACGAGCGGCTGGGGCGGCGCATGCTTTGCAGTGAGGCGCCCGACGTGGAAAAATACTGTGGCGGCGCTGCGATGGAACTGGATTGGGCCACATCAAGGTCGCGCCGTTGGAAACTGCTGGCGATACTGCTCGGCAGGGTCATTCGCACTACTTCGCGCGCTGGTATTTGCGTTAAGACCTCCCAAATGGTGTTCATAATCGAATATGACATGTATATATGTCTTAATAATAAATGCCTTTCTTTCTCTTCATTTTATTTTTTAATGCCGCTCGGTGATGCGCGTGCATTGCGGCCGCAGTGTCGGCTTTCATTCTACTAGGTTATTGTACGGTTCCCTTTGGAGAACAAATATTTTTCTCGTTCTTCAAGCAGCATGTATCTCTCGTGTGTATTGTTCCGCATATAGTTTTCCATCAGTAGGTCTTGCGAAACGCAAACGGAGAAACATATGTAACCTTCCTGCTTGCCGCTTCAAACAAGTAAAGCATATCTGCCCCATCCGGTACCTTGTACTCAGATTTCTTTCTTCTTTTGGGTTTTTTTACGTGCCAAAACCAGTTCTGATTATAAGGTACGCCGTAGTGGAGGGCTCCGGATTAATTTTGACCACCTGGGATTCATTAACGTCCACTACAACGCAAGCACACGGGCTTCTTGCATTTCGCCTCCAACGAAATGCGGCCGCCGCGGCCGGGATTCGATTCCGCGACCTCGGCCTCAGCAGCGCAACGCCTTAGCTAACTGAGCCCCCGCGGCTGGTACTCAGATTTACGGGAAGCATTGTTATTGAAAAAAAAAAAAAAAAAAAACTGCAGCGCAGCATTCTATTCAAGTTTCCGCCTTACTCGCGTAACAGAATGCGGAGTAATTGGTACGGGGTCCTTTATAGCTGTCGGTGTCCTTCTGGAAATTCATTTCAAGCGGATGCGTTTTGCAACCTCACCAGCTACAATTCGTAAATTGCAATATGTGTCGTAAAGTAATTAACTAAGAAGCTCATTAATCAATTTTGTTAATAAGTTGAATAGGTGTTTCAATTTCTCGTGCTACTAATGTCCGCCTCTTCGAATAACCCAGCTCATCAATGAGAATTGTGCTAACTACCACAGGAGATTTTTAAAAATTCCCTAAACCTTAATTTCGAACACCCGGTATAGTGGATACGGCGTTGCGCTGCTAAACTGGAGCTCGCGGGTTCAGTCCGTCGCGGAATTCGATGGGAACAAATGGAAAACACTCGTGTACTTCTATTTAGGTGCACGTTAAAAAGCCCCAGGTGGGGAAATCTAAACCGGGTGCCTCATACTCATATCGTGGTTTTGCCACATAAAACCCACAAATTTGTTTGAACTAAAAAATAAAAAGACAGGTGGCTGCGTTCCTTCGTCTTTTTTCTAGGCGTGTAAACAAAATAAATTATTCTCGAGTCTGATTTTCGAGAAAGACATGTCACGCTTATCCTATATTTCATACATAAATGTAATGCCATTCCCAAATGTCTGTCCGCTCAACTAAGCAGCTTGTACATTATAAACGGCTGCTTTCAGTTATTCAACGCACTATCATAACGACAATAAGGAAGCAATTAGAGAAACGGCATACCTCACATACATGTACAGATATGTGTAGATCTGCTGCGTTCGTTCATGAAGATAAGTGTGGTACCACATGGGGCACCCAGTTTTAATGGGTTGCAAAGATGGTGAGACTGTAAAAAAAAAGTTTTCCTTACCTGAATCAAGATAGCAGATTTATAGGCTGCCCCAAAACGGGGCATTTATATTGAATGACAGCTTATTACACGTATTAGCAGGGCTTATTAGCAGCTTATTAGCCGGACTTATTAACACCCCTGCGTTAATTCTCTCAGGAATTGCGCCTCTGTGCAACAGCCACAACTCTCCGGCAGCACAATCATCCGGAATAACAGTCCGCACTTGCATCGGTAACTCACCTTTGAGACTGCAATAGTGCTGTTATGCGTTACATTCGTACGGAAACGACTGTTCGGCGTCGTACAGCATATTAATAACACTATATATATATATATATATATATATATATATATATATATATATATATATATATATATATATATATATATATATTGTGGGGATGCGCGATTCTCACGCGTCCCATGATGTTGTTTTCCCCGCATGTCTCCTGTAGTCCGGCTTCTCTGCGTGGCTAAGCCCGGCGGTGGTTGCGGCGCGTTGCGAGAGATGGCGCTAGTGTCGCGATGCTGGCGCCACCGAACGGCGGGGTCACTTGGGGGAAAAAGGTCGGAGGCGCTCTCTCTTTGGCTGGGGATCGGCGACCAACACGCACGAACGCTTCGCGCGTGCGCCGGCCCGCTTCGCGCGACCGTCGCGCGAGGCTTAGAGCGGGACACCGGTATGGACGAACACGGATCGTTCGAGCGCGCCACCGTTCGCGTGACTGTACACGTGAACGACTAGGCGATGGTGTCATAGCATGGGGCGAACGTATTCGCTCGCTATCGGGTCGCGGTGAGTCGGACTTCCTTGATTTGTCGCGCGCCCGTGTGAATGTTCAATTGGTTGTAATTCGGCTAGTATGTATTAGTGTATGAAGGGTGCAATAAATGCCCTTTTGATTGTTTGCACTACTTTGTGTCGTTCCTTTGTCCCAAGAGCACATGTGAGACCCCACCTCTGGCTGCCCAACGTGGATCTCTTGGGGCATCGGACGATAATTTTAACAGCTTTGCTCGGTTCGAGATGTTTCAACCAAAGCGTAGTCCTAGCGTGGATTTTGATCGCTAGTGTCGGCGGTGTGCTTTCTTGAGCGAGGCGACGGTTGCTGTAGCGTGTTTGAACTTTTCGACATGCTAAGCCTTTTCGCGAGTGTTTTGAAGTACACTCGTCGGTGCGAGAGCCACGTGGTCTGCATCCTGGGAGAGCGACGCCTAGCGCCCGCGGAGCATTGGCAAGCCTGAAGCGAGTGAGTACGGAAGCCTCGTGGGTGGTCCGAATTTCTTATGTACATAGCTTCTTCTATATCTTTGACTTAAGAAGTCGAGGCTCAGGGAGCCGGGTGGCCGCGGGCCACGGGTGCCGCTACGGGCTGACTGGTATTGCGGCCTGGCACCGGGCGCTCCGACACCGTCTGGGACGGTGGGCGCCGTCAACTCGGATGCTGTGTGCACCGAGCGGAGTAGGACCACCTCACAGAGCTAACGTCTCCTCGCGGCTGCCTGTTCTTGTGCCCATTTTGGGTGTTTTTTTTTTTTTGGATGCCGGTTGTTGTCAAAAGTAGCGACGCATTAGGCCTAAGGCTTAACAAAGCCGCCTGTCGCACGTTGAGGGACACAACCTGGTGGACCGTGGTGTTGAGATGTCGCACCTTTCTTCCCTCATTAGTTCGCCTCGCACGAATTGAAATTACTCGTTCGACTAAAAAAAAAGAAAACAAGCTTTGTTCACGTGAACTTAGCATCTGAAATGCCACCCGAAATTTTTGCTAGCCGAATTGAACATCGTACCACGTGGGCGATGCGTATGCCGAATTCCTCTCCCTTGCACTACTTTAGTGTTTGTCGAGTGCGTTGAGTGTACGCAGCGTGAGTGGAGTCCCCCCTGGTTTGATGTCACCTGCACATCGTCAGCGCTGCTGCCCCGGACTACAATCGAGCTACCCCAGGCTTTGGAGATGCCTGTGGTCAATTCGGCGCAGCTCGCAACCCTCGGCGGCTGGGAAAAGAGCCGGCAGTCACCAACGGCTACTGCGGCTCTCGTCAGCAGGGCGCGAGCGACGCTTGCTCGTGCCGACTTCTGCGTCGCCGTTTCCGGAGTCCTGGGCTGGAGTCGTGCCATCGAATCTGCAGACGTGGTGCTGTGACCAACGGACGCCAGCGGTGAACCCCAGAGTCAATATCGGCTCGCACGTTGCGGATAACGCGTGGACATTTACTCGGCGGCGCCACTGTCGCATGTACTAACTTTTGTTCGCGACGCGCGCGTTGATAGGCCTTGTGACACGTTTCGCCGGCGTATGTGTAGTGATTTAAGGTTGGGGGGATGTGGGGATGCGCGATTCTCACGCGTCCTATGATGTTGTTTTCCCCGCATGTCTCCTGTAGTCCGGCTTCTCTGCGTGGCTAAGCCCGGCGGTGGTTGCGGCGCGTTGCGAGAGATGGCGCTAGTGTCGCGATGCTGGCGCCACCGAACGGCGGGGTCACTTGGGGGAAAAAGGTCGGAGGCGCTCTCTCTTTGGCTGGGGATCGGCGACCAACACGCACGAACGCTTCGCGCGTGCGCCGGCCCGCTTCGCGCGACCGTCGCGCGAGGCTTAGAGCGGGACACCGGTATGGACGAACACGGATCGTTCGAGCGCGCCACCGTTCGCGTGACTGTACACGTGAACGACTAGGCGATGGTGTCATAGCATGGGGCGAACGTATTCGCTCGCTATCGGGTCGCGGTGAGTCGGACTTCCTTGATTTGTCGCGCGCCCGTGTGAATGTTCAATTGGTTGTAATTCGGCTAGTATGTATTAGTGTATGAAAGGTGCAATAAATGCCCTTTTGATTGTTTGCACTACTTTGTGTCGTTCCTTTGTCCCAAGAGCACATGTGAGACCCCACAATATATATATATATATATATATATATATATATATATATATATATATATATATATATATATAGTTTCAATTGCCTGCTATGAATATTAATTCTGCGAATGAGAGTTTTATGTGCAGTATTCACTAATACGTGTGTTTCGTATCCAAACGTGCATGGTCGGGAGTTCTCACTGTACCATTTGTACCATTCTCAATGTACCCTTTGATTTAATTACGTAGAAATACATCGGCCATTCTTCGCGCAACGCAGCTAATAAACCTGGTTTATTTCACTTTAATATTGTTTTCTTCGATCATTGTTCCTGATCTATATCCACCGACAAGAAGCGCGCGTAAAATGACACGCTATCAGTAATAAAATTTTCCTACGTAGCTTCATGTTGCAGAGATGCCAGTTGCTTTTAGAAGACAGTGTTAAAAACAATGGTTCACTTGGCTAAAACTACCTTTGGTACCCGCCGTCAAGAGTCATGGGCGCACCAAAGCAACTAAAACAACAACAAAAAAAAAATGCACTACACAGACGTTCTGCGAGAAAAACTGGGCGCCGCCAGCATCCGCGTAGCGAACGCGCGCTCGCTAGCAGACGACGCTCTTGACAACGACAGCAAAACTGAAGACGACGCGTTGTATAATACATGCCTCAAATATATATGTTTAGCAAGATGGTGTAAACATAAATTTGCAGTTGAAATAAAGCACTATTTTAAGAGCGTACTATGCGCAATCAGCCTCGGCGCCCGCAGCGAAAGTACGTTGAATATGCCGCGGAGCGCGTCTCCGCCCCAATCCAGTTCCCTCGCAGCGCCCTCGCATAATTTTTCCACACCCGGCGCCTCAGCGGGAGAGCGCCGTTCGGCCCACTCGACCATTATCTAGTACACTCTAGCACTGGCCTAGCCAAGCCCGTTTCGCGCGGCACATCAAGAGCCGTGCTGCGCATGCGCAGGATCAGTGATGTCACACGGCTTGCGCACCGGAGCAACCGGAGCCGGCACCTCTCGCGCACTCCGCCGCCGCCGCGCGCGACTCGCCGCCGCCGGTCTGCGCATTCCAGAGGAGTGACGTCGTAGCCGTGGTAGACGCACTGGCGCCGGTGCGCGCTCGCTGTGCAGTCGCCGTCTGACAATGCGCTGGAGCCGCTGCGCTTCTGACTGGCGTTTGCCAGTGCGGTATAGCCATGGAGAAGGAGAGCGCAAATGCTGTTCAACAGCGCAGAAGAACAGAGAAGCTTGACTCATAACAATAATCTTATCTTAAGAATAATCTTAAGAATAAGCTAAGGATAATCAGCTGAACCTTTGCTAACGCTACGTATATCCTGGCATAGCCGAGCTAAGCCACTGCAACTTTTTTTTTGCGGTTTGCCGCGTGCCGCGGATGAAGGAGACCAATGAGAGCGCCCCCATAGAGAAAGGAATTCGTTGAATTTCTTTCTCTATGGCGCCCCGCTTCCGTGACGTGCGCGCCGGAAATGGTGCCATGCGGACCCGCCCGACCGCTTGTTTCTCGTTTCGCACTATCATCTGCACGCGTCAGCTCCCGGATAGTTCGAGAAGGGGAGAGGAGTCTAGTCTGTCACGTGATTGCCGCAGCGGCGCGCCGCCGGTTCGTGTGGCCGCCCTGCCGCTGCTGCGTTTTGCCGCCGGCGGCGCGCCGCGCGCGTTTTGCCGCTAGTGTGCACGTGCCAGAAGAGCTCCAAAAGTACTGAAAACGGGGGGCGCGTGCCACCGGAGTGGGACCGCCACCTTAAGTTCATTTTGCAGACGGCAATGTTCAAAATATGTTGATTTCAACAGCACAAAATCTGAGTGCCTCTAAGCATTTCTTAAGCTGGATTCACACGACAGGTTAGACCACTTAATCAGAGACATGGCTGAGCTTCAACAAATCATGCCGCGAGCATTTCGTTAGCGGCTTCCTTCTGTAGGACGTGATTCGGCTGCACTGAGCCACGTCACGCTAGTCCGAAGATTAAACCGGCGATCCGTCCCGTGCTGTGAATCGTGTCTTACGAGTTTGAACGTCGCTTGGCGCGTTTTGATTTGACCTCGTCACTGTGGGCCTTACCGAGGCGCATTTAGAACGCAGACAAAAGTTTGCGCCGACAAGGAGCGCGCGGATAACACAAGCAACCAGAGATCGCGCCGCCGTATCTGCTCCGTCGAAGCGATGCCCTCTAAAACCCCTATATTTATAAAAGTAGCGCCATTCTTAGATCTTGCCGTCACCGCGCTCACCCCGGCGCTTCCTCCTCGCCCTCTCTTAGCCGCCTCCTGTCGCCCCAGCCTCCTCCGCTTCCCCATTGGCCAATCCGTGTCACGTGGAAGTTCGCGTCGCGCTTTTGTATATTTTTTTCTTTCCAGCGCGCTCCGACTGCCATTCTCGGGCCTGTGCGACGAAAGTGCTGTACGCACAAACGGATCAAACGTGTTATGGACAAGAACATCGTTGTGATGGCATGCTGCTGCGCCTTAAGTTGCCGCAACCGACAAGGCGAGGGCAAAAGGCTTTTTTTGTTTACCATCCGGCGTGCGCAAACGCTTGCTGCACACTTGATATTTGCGCCGTCTCGCATCGTCGCGTTGCTACTTCCAAAACGGCATTATTAAGACCAGTTACTGACTGACGAAGCAAAATCGCGCCTCAAAAACGTCTCCGCAGGGCGCGATCGAAGTTTTCCTCGGATTTCCTCTGGTAGCGCGTTAGCTGTCGTCTGCCACGGCAGGCCCGACGCAGGCGGCGCCACTGTAGATATCGCGCCTCGATCGCGCTGGTCGCGCCGAGCGCGATAGTGGAACGGAGGAGGAGGGAAGTGGATGGCTCTACTTTTATAAATATATGGGTTTTAATGCCCTCTTCCCTCGCGCCTCTCATCACGGTGACCTACTTTCGCGTGTCGGCAACCATTTAAATTTCCCGCGAATCGCCCGGTTGCTATACCAACGGTAGATAAAACCTTTTCCGTCTTGAAGTTGCCTCCAAGGAGGTTATAAAAAAACTTCTGGAGTGGAGATGCCGCGCCGCGGCTGACGCCGGCGACCGCCATATTGCTCCGGGCAGAAAACGCAGCTGCGCCGCTTGGGCCCTTGCGGTAGTTCGGCAGTTGCGGCATTTATAGTGCTTAGTTACGGTCTGCTGAGTGGTAGTTCTGCGTTTGTAAGGGAACATCGAAGCTCTGCTGAACGGGATGGTGAACGCCTGCGTCGCACGAATCGTAGCGCGAAAAAGCCTTCAATCGCTCGACCATTGCTGTGCACTATCTCCGTCGAGGAGCACTGTTGTACATGAAATCTACTTTTAATTGACTAATATAGGCTGAAACAAGCTTTTTTCTGCATGTTTGTGCGACAGGTTCCCGAAAGAGAAAGCGCTGCGTGACGCATGGCAGCCCGCTGTTCGCAGAGATGGCTGGGCGCCTAATGATTCGGATGTTCTTTGCTCGGTGCACTTTGAAGAGGGTTGTTTTGACAGGTCTGGTCAAACGACAAGGCTGCGACAGGGCAGCATTCCAACCATTTTTCTAGTGTTCTCCGCACATCTGCATAAAAAAAGCGAGTTCGTAAGAAATGCTTGCTGTTCGTATATATTTCCGGTGCGCTTGCATATGAGATTCCGCATGTCGAGAGGAATTATTTACTACTTATTTATATAAAATGATACAGCTCACAGACCTGGCGGACGTCGTAGCTGCGTCTCACAAGTTGACTGTTTATAAGCGTGGCACGCAACTGTTTCGCATCAAAACAAGAAAATAACTGACCTAACTGGCAAATAAAGAGTATTGCCATTCACATATCGTGTGTGTAACAACACGATATGTGCCTGGAGCAACAGCAGTTCTTGTGCAGCCATAGGTATCCTATCTCGGCGTAATTTAACTTAGACTGGATCGCGAATATTACTGTTTTCGGAGATCAAGTTGCTGTTGCATGCCGTCGTGTAAAGCTCTATACAAATCAGAGTTCATACAAATTCGTATATTGCGGACTCACGATCTTTACAATATTTAAAAGCCATTATTCGTAGTTACTGAACCGCGCGCCTTAAGAAGTGACATTATCAGCATGCCTTTAATTTTGGGCATTGGTGCAATTTTTTTGTTTTTGCGCAGCCAAAAATATGTTTGTTTTGATGTGTTTGCATTTTATGTATGCCTGTTTGGTATTGTTTTCCTATAGTATACACTGTGATGCACCAGGTAGTTATGCAATATTTTATTAATTTTTTCCACCATGTTGTTTTATGCTTATTTTTATCAAAATAGCCAGGACATAATAAAAATTTATTTACCACTTTACTGATTTCACCTTGTACTTCGTGTCACTTCGGTAATGTGGCAAGCTGATGCGCATGAAACGCGTTACAGCTTCAGCCCACGTATTCTTGCGTTAGCAACTGCCTTCTGCATTTGTCCTTAGCCTGACATGACAGATTACTGGGGATTCCTGATGATAGAACTAGGCGACATGAAAGCCCTAGCGTCGCTAACTCAATGATACGACGGCCGCTTTCCAGTTCTTTTACGGAGTTTTCGTCACTTTATTTCGTCACAATTCTTTCAGAAAAAAGTCACTCTAAATTCGCCTATTTCACCTCTCTGTGCACGCTTTATCGCCTCAGTTCAATCGCGTAATCACTTTTAGAATGTTAAATGTGGCTTTCCCATCATCATCAACTAGCCCAGCACCGCGTGTTCTTCCCATCATTACCTTTCGTTGAACTCCTATCACCCAGCTAAAACCCTTTAATCCACGATTATTTACTCCTAATTCAACATTATTACAGTCTCAACACACTTCATTCACCTATCTATATTCATTGTTACTGCAGTTCACATGCTTAATTAATATTGTATACTTAATAGTGGTATTGCGCGCGCTATCACCTCTTATCCTAAGAGGATCATTTCGTGTCAACAGCACGGTTTTGAAACGGCCTTGAGACGGACACCCCACCATGAGGTATGCAAAAAGGCTGTCGCATTAAAAAAAAAAAAAAAAGAACATCTGCGCTAAATAAATCATAGTAATTCTCCCGCTTTCATCTTAAAACGCCACCACGAAATCGCACTGGTTACGCTACCAGCGCGCAAGCAGCGCTCGTTCTTGCCTGGAGCAAGATGGCCGCCAACCGGTTTTCCAGGCTTCAGCCGGTCGCATGGGCGCGCATAGGGGATCTCCACTCCAGAAGTTTTTTTATAACCTCCTTGGTTGCCTCATACCGCCGATAGGTATCCGCTGCCGGCACCGGGCCGATTGACGCGCTTTGTTGCTACTTTATCTGGTCGATCGCGCCTCGTGAGTGTCCCCACCTAGGGCGCGATCTTGTACGCGTTCCAAAATGGAACGGAGGCGTTCCGTTCCATCGAGCCGCACACGATTGGTCAATTTGAACGTCGCGGTTCAAATTGACCAATCGTGTGCGGCTCGATGGAACGGAACGCCTCCGTTCCATTTTGGAACGCGTACAAGATCGCGCCCCTGAAGAGTATATATCTTACACCGTGGTTGGATCCCAGCCCTGGCGGTCACATTTCAGTGCGGGTGAAATGCAAAAACGCTCGTGTACTCAGATTTAGGCACGCATTATAGAACCCCAGGTGGTCAAAATTTATCTGGGGTCTCCCGCTACGGTGTGCTTCATACTAAGATTGTGGTTTTGGCACAAAAAGAACTCCAGAATATAATTTTTTTTGCTATGACAATCGAGAACAACGTAAGAAAAGTCGTCATGCTTTCCTGTATTACAGTCTAATCTCGTTAATTATAACACGCTTAATTCGAACTGCCGGTTTATTTGAACTGACGCTCTGGTCCCGTCAAAGTTATGTGTATTTCAATGGGCGAAAACGCTCGCGTATTCGAACGCGAAAGCATTTGCGATGGTTAATTCGAACATACCGCGGACCGACAATGCTCTCAGCAGCGCGCCGAATAATGGCACGTACACACTAGCGGCAAAACGCGCGCGGCGCGCCGCCGGCGGCAAAACGCAGCAGCGGCAGGGCGGCCACACGAACCGGCGGCGCGCCGCTGCGGCAATCGCGTGACAGACTAGACTCCTCTCCCCTTCTCGAACTATCCGGGAGCTGACGCGTGCAGATGATAGTGCGAAACGAGAAACAAGCGGTCGGGCGGGTCCGCATGGCACCATTTCCGGCGCGCACGTCACGGAAGCGGGGCGCTCTCATTCGTCTCCTTCATCCGCGGCACGCGGCAAACCGCAAAAAATCGGTCCAGGAGCGATCCATGCCGCGGCAAGAAAAACCCGTTTCGCGGCTGCTTTCGCGGCGCGCGTCTTGCCGCCGGCGGCGCGCCGCGCGCGTTTTGACGCTAGTGTGTACGTGGCATTACAATCCTGTTGTATGATTTACTTGGCCACATTTTCATTAGAATTTTCTGATCTTTCAAGAGATGGGGTCTACATCTGGGTCCCCAATGTGCGTTGCCCTACTTTTATTGCATAACTCATCTCGATTGGCAGTGGAATATACATCGTCTTTGTTTTCTGTTTCCTCCCACCTATTTTCCAATTTGTAATAAAATCCTGCATAAATTATTTGTCTTCTTAAATAATGTTCATATTCTAAATCGTTTTTTATTTATCTAAATTTACTCTAACACTGCTCGCTATTTTATTGACTGTGTGTTCATCTTTGTCGGCAGCACGATAGGAACCACGAGGAATAATAGCAATGTTGATGGAATCCCCAATATAATTTTCACCTGCAACTGTCTCTGAAGTTATTGTAGTCAGCAAAAAATATTTTGTCGAAATACAGGTAAAAAAAAAAAACCCATTGTGTGTGCTTCGAGAACAAACACAACTCTCTAGCACACACATAGGCCCGGTGTACTTTACAAAGTAGGCCTGCATTCATTTTCTTGCAACACCATAAATATGTATTGTATATGGAATGTAATTCATTCATTGTTTACGCCGTTATTTTCTAAATCTTCCACACAAACCTCAGCTTCTTGAAAAAGAAAATAAATAAAGAACGTGCATGTACAGCAGCATGTTCAGCACTTCTCCAAGTTTGGAGATGAATAGATCAAATACATCATGCCGCTGACAAAAAACTACAATGTGGTCGTCTTAGCAGGACCCTCCTTTGCAAAATGGTGTACCATGGAACACAGTATGTTTCTTCTTTAATTATTTATAAATGAAAATGGTGCTGTACTTTTAAAAGGACGCTGAAGATTTGCTTTTTGATAAAGTGAAGATACGGAGCCGAGTCGTTTCCATGGTAACAATAGCAAATAAAATGCAGTGCATGTTATTGAACCTGTTCTGGTTTTGCGATAAGTGTCTTTAGTATGGGCCCTAAGCCTCACCGGCCTATCCAATTATGGTTCTTATTAACGTTATGCAAGCTGTTCGCTTTGTGTCTGGCGAAGTGTACTCTAAAGGGCACTGCATCACTTTTTTAAAGGGGCCATGACACCAAATTTTCTAGCTTGAATTCTGCATTGCATGTTAAACGTACGTGTCACACAGAAAGCTGGCCAAACTTAGGTACATTTGGTGCGGTAGAAAATTCGCGTTTGAATTTTTTTATATCGTTCCTGAACCGCACAGCAATCTGTCAACACTGAGTGATGACGAAATGAACTCGCCCCCCCCTGGAAACAGCTCCGTCGGAGTAACGAAAACCGATCTTGAAGGCAATGCTTTTGTGTACTACATGAGCCAAAAGTCATAGGCAGCTGGAAATACGTTTTGGCCGCCATGTGTCAAATTGTTTTTTCATTCAATTTTAAATCCATTAATTTATCATTTCTTTAATTCACTTAGTAAGTACAAGTAATTTCCCCTATGTTGTCCTGTCGTTGTTAACTTGTTATAAATGATGAACAAAAATCGGGCACCTCGGTACCATTTTTGCTCGTTCACAGACACACGCACACACGCGCATACACACACACACACACACACACACACACACACACACACACACACACACACACACACACACACACACACACACACACACACACACACCACACACACACACACACACACACACACACACACACACACACACACACACACACACACACACACACACACACACACACACACACACACACACACACACACACACACACACACACACACACACACACACACACACACACACACATATATATATATATATATATATATATACAGGGTGTTTCAGCGAACACTTTAAAACGTTCCTACAGGTTGCCTGTGGCAGATAGCGTTCATTAGCTGGTCTACTCGAAGAGGCGGACATCACTTGCGCAAGAAATTGAAATGCATAATCGATTAAAAATTCACTAATCAAGTTTTTAACTAATTACCTGATGACTCATATTGCAATTTACGAATTGTAGCCGTTGAGTTCGCAAGGCGGATCCACTTGGAACAAATTCTCGGGATGACACCAGTTTCGAGATATTAATTTCCGAACTTTGCGGAGAAATGCATTGGCGTTCCAGTTAATTTTGTACTTCAATGCATAAAGCGACGTTTTGTTAAGAAACTAACTGGAACGCCAATGCATTTCTCCCTAAAGTTCCGGAATTAATATCTCGAAACTGGTGTCATCCTGAGAATTAATTCCAAGTGGATCCGCCTTGCGAACTCCACGGCTACAATTTGTAAATTGCAATATTGGCCATCAGGTAATTAGTTAAAAACTTAATTCGTGAATTTTCGTTGATTAGTCGATTATGCATTTTAATTTTTGTGCAAGTAATGTCCGCCTCTTCGAGTAGACCAGCTCATTAACTAGAATTGAACTATCTGCCACAGGCAACCTTAAATAAATTTTGAAAGTGTTCGCTGAAACACCCTGTATATATATATATATATATATATATATATATATATATATATATATATGGTCATTTTTAGTTAATACAATTTTTTTATCATAAAGGCTATAGCGCAGCCAACGTGGCGTCTTAGCAGACGAGAAGACTTCAGAAAAATTTATTAACTTTTTTACTAGTTCCTTAGGGCAGTTGTTTAAATGGGAAATTTGGAGGTGGTCCCATTTTAATGCGTCCTCACTTTTCTGAAATCTTGAAAGTCGCACTTAATTCTAGATATTTATCATCGTACTTCAGAGGGAAATCCAGGCAATAATCAAGGCAGCCCCGCTATTATATTTGACCGAAACGCCCTGCGACGACAAGCGCGAGGAAGTTTGAAACCGATCGAACGTCTCGGCTAATCGAGGCAGCTACTCATACGTCACGCTTTATCTGGTAATGTTTACCTGGTTTACATGGTGACCCGACGCTGTGTTACGACCCTGTGTTACCGTAGCTGTGTGTCGGGTCAGGATTTGCCGCGGCATGCTATAACTCAAACTTCACCTCACACTTCTTTACGGGGCGTTGCCGTCTCCCGCGCAGCGGGACGCGCTCAGTCTCTATATTGCCTTGATTGAGCTTTGGAATTTGATTTTATTAGGTACCATTTTCAAGATAAAAAAAAAAGGGTGTGCGCGAAAATGGCACTGCCTCCAAATTTGCCATTTAGACAACTGCCCCCAAAACACTACTAAAGAAGTTAAATAAATTTGTTAGGCTTCTGACGCTCAGGTTAATAGCCCCGAGAACGACAGATAGGGGCGCTGTGAGCGCCGCTCGCATTGCGCTTGCATGGCGTCAGGGCAAGGACTCGCGCCTGTCATCTGCTGCAGTTCGGGCGGTGTCCGGGCCACGACCTACTGGAACTACAGACCTGCACAGATGTCCGGCTTCTATGGGAGCAGCTTGCGCCCACTTTCGTTCAACCGGTGGCCATAGGTGGCGCTTTTATAACCTGTTCGTCTGCTACTCGGCGGGTGGCTGGGCGGCGTTCGAATGTGTGCGCCTGCTCTTCTGTAGCGGGCTGCTAGCATATGTGACAATTTCTTACGAAGACAAGATCTAGTATGTCAAAATTGTTTAACTGTACTCATTGTAGTGGTATGTAATAACACGTAAAATAGTACACGAATTATTTCTCGGTTTGCCATTGTGCGGAAATTTCGCGCTGCTCCACACAAGAAAAAAAACTAACTGATCGAGTGATTGTTTACGTGTTTGTTCGGCCCGTCAAATATGCATCGCAAAGCTTTTATGAAACTGTGAAAACTGATGGTAGAGTCCTTGCTTTGTTCTGCTTTACATGATGGCACACAGCATGTATACCATAATGTGATCGTTTACGTTATCCCACCTGTAATTAACTCAAGCAAGCTGCATGTAGCCAAGGCTGAAGTCACATGCCTTCTGCAGCGTCTGCAGATTCACGCAGTTTGTGTGTGGTCTGCGTATACATATCGTCTGCGTGATTCTTTTAAATTTCCTTGTTCATATCAATATATCAAGTTCTTTATTATTGTATTTCGTTATTACTCCATTGTACTATATTTTATCCTATGAATCTTCTGGTAATCCGATTTTTCCCCCTTCTGCGAAGGCAACGGGAAGAAATGTTATCGTCTGCCGGCTGTACTCGTTTTTCTTTCTTGCACCGCTCTTCCTACTGTATCTCGTGATTGAAATGAGAAGCAATCATTTGCAAATTTTGTTTTCTTTTTTTATTTTCGTGAATTTATGCATTTACAAACAATGTAAACGATCTGTGGCTGCCGAAATAGCGGCACGAGCGCTGGAACAGATCGCCGAAGCAGACGACAGCGAACAGGTTATAACTAGCGCCACTCTGCTCGCACGTTCTATCCCTAGCGGCAAAAGGGGTGAACTAGACCAGGCGTGCTGGAGCATGGAGATCTGTGCAGGTCTGTAGTTCAGTAGGTCGTGGTCCGGGCACCTTCTGCAGTGTTTCCGTTTTTAGGGGCGAAGCTCCTTAGGGTGTGGGTCTGTCCCTCCTCTGTAGTAGTAGTAGTTGTCGTCGTAGTAGGTAGCCACGTCTACTTTTATGAGAAAAAAAAAATCCGAGAGTTGTGGCCGTAGCGGAATCGAACCAGGGACCCCTCTATTCTGAACGCGTGGCGCTGACCACTACGCTACGAAGCGCACATGGACCGACGCACCACGACGGCAATAAATACCCAACATTAACGAAAGACTGCGCGTTTCTAACGCGTTTGTGCTAGCGCGTTACGGCCCGTGCAAGAAGCTGGTGTAAGACGCTGTGGCCTCTCCGCCTTACCCCCGTATTCATAAACGCTGATGGCGTCGGCACACGCGGTGCACGTTCCGGCATGTGTAAACGGCTGCGTAAGACGCTGTGACCTCTTCCCCTTAGAGTACTGCACGTTTCTAACGCGTTTGTGCTAGCGTCCCCTTAAGCGGGAGATGGTGCAATTATAATGAAGGGCGCTGTTATAAAATAGGAATGACGTCACATATGGCGCGTGTCATTGGTGGAAGTCAATCGTTCGATTTAGTGCGGCGAGACTGGGCGAATTACACGGAAGATTCACGGTTTACCGATGATTCCCCCCGGAGCTTCGCCCACTCATCATCATTCACCCCGTGGATATGCGGTGTTTTTGGCTCTTGTTTCCTATGCTGGTACACTTATGATGGTCCTCTCAAATATATTTTATTTGTTTATTGAAAGTTTATTGAAAGAGGTTATTTCCAAGACAACAATGTATGTATTTCTCAAAGGCAACGTTACAGTGCCGGCCGACGGAGCTCAGTGCAGAGTGGTGTGGATTTTTCATGTGCAGTACACTCTGCAGCGGTAGCTCAACCATATGACATACCAATCTAGTTAAGGAATCTTACCTGCTGTGGTGCAATAACCATGTAACAAACGCTGGCTATATCTGACTTCTACAACATTTACCTTGATTTTAACCCGCTAAAACCTGTTTGCTCACGACGAGCTATAGCTGTTCATGGGAAAATATCGAACTTTCGTATTTATTCGCAGAAGCCTTTGGCAGTAGCACGAAAACTAAACAAAATGCAGTCAAGATTCTACCGGTGCCGTTTTCTTTTTTTTTTCTTTTTTTTGTTATTTAATTATTTAGAAAGACCTCACAGGCCTACGAAGAGGCATAGGGTGAGGGGGTATAGGGTACAATATGTAGCAAAATACAATCGGTAAAAAAGGTATCGATGTATACAAGGATTTAAAAAATGGCACAAAACGAAGAAATTTGCATATTAGAGAAACCAGACAGATTAAAAAAAAGAAAAAGAAATGAACAATAAACATTGCATAAAAACAGCAAGGGAAAAAAAGTTACAATGCGTTGAGACCGTTATACATTGCGTAATGTTAAAAAGTGTGGGGATGCGCGACTCTCACGTGTCCCCTGATGTTGTTTTCCCCGCATGGCTCTCACGTCTGCTGTAATCCGGCTTCTCCGCGTAGCTAAGCGCCGGCGGTGCTCGGCGCAGATGTTACGAGAGATGGCACGATGGATGGATGGATGAATGAATGCGGCTGAACCCTTTTAATCGGGCGGTGGCACACGCCGCCTAGCCGTGACTATTAGCATATTTTGTACTTTGTGGAGGGTTGCGCTGCTAACGCCACCTGACGGCGGGGGTTACGCGGGTGCAAAAGGGAGAAGTCGGTGAGCGGTGCGGACGTTCCGCGCGTGCTCCGATCCATGCTTCGCAAGACCGTCTCGCGAGGCTAGGAACAGGACACCGGAATGGACGAACACGTATGGATCGTTCGAACGCGCCACCGTTCGCGTGACCGTACACGTGAACTATTAGGCGTTGGTATCTAGCATGCGGGCGAACATATTCGCTCGCTATCCGGTCGCGGTGAGTCGGACTTCCTCTATTTGTCGCGCGCCCATCTGAATATTCTATGAGTAGTAATTCGGCTAGCAGGCATTAGTGTATGAAAGGTGCAATAAATGCCATTTTGATTGTTTGCACTAGTGTTGTCGTTCCTTTGTCCCAAAATCACGTGTGAGACCCCACAAAAGAAAAAAAAAAAAATAACACAGGCACAACGCCTGACAATGCATTGTAAACGTAATCGGATTGACAAGTAACCATGTACTTTGAACTAGCTGCTTCTCAAAATTAAGCTGTTTTTCACTAGGTAATTTTAAGCCGGCGTAAGCTTATGTAAAGCTAATTGAGGCTCTAAGCTGTTTGCCGCACACGGAAAAGGCACGGGTCAATATTTATTACCTTTTCAGTGCTACATTCTCTACTCAGTTCAGCAATTCACAGGTGCTTGTTGCTTAGGGAACGGTTGTGACGGATCTGCTTGGCGAAGCTGGCATAACTGCTAGGCGCGACTTTTTTGGGCAAAATATAATTTTTAGATCGTATGGCTGCAGCCAACACGAAGCCAGCATTATTCATTAGTGGTATGGGACACATTGAAGATATCAGCATTTACCGATCAAGTGAATTCATGCGAGGCTCGCATATAGTGTCTTCTTTATGAGGCGGGTATACGAGCCGGTCTTTTATGGACTGACTGAGCGAATAGTTCTCAGTTCGTATAATTAAACACCAGTGTGGTTCGCGACATCCTGATGCAGACGGTATAGTTAGATTTTCCTCTTCCAGGCAGCCTAAGTGGCACTCTAGTGCCTCGAGTATACTATTTCAGGTGATTGCTATACCATAGCCTCCTGCTATAGATACATGACGCGCAGTCGTGTTAAATGTCAAGACGAATGCAAAATGCGAAAGCACTGCATGCTTTGCACAAACGCTGGCACCTATCACTTGCAAACAGATATCCAGTGCTTCAAGGCTGTCATGCTCATGAAACATAGAAACATACATTATTGTATAAAAGATGTCTTGAAAGGATAATTAAAAAGTATTTATAGTTGCTGTCCTGGACCAGACTTTCCTTAGCCGCGGACGTCTACAGATATTTAAACAAGTCCTGCTATAAGTTAGGTAATAAACGTTTTGGCAAGAACTGAAAACTTCATTTGACATTCCTACAATTTTGTAATAATGGTGTCGGAACAACTCTACCAGTTTTATCGCGAGCGCAATTATACGGACGCTCGAGGCGCACTCCTGCCGTCGGCGGGAGTGCGCCTTATTATTAGTTCCGGTCAATTTTTAAATGAGGCACAAACACAGAAAAAGAAGTTTCGTATGCCGGTGTCATGATAATATGCCGCCATAGAATGAAAACATGCACAGCATAATGTAACGATCCTTTTCCCCTCTTTTCGATTCCTTTTGTATCATCAGCCACTCACGACCAGCCGATCCTGGTGATAACGTAAATGGAGCGCCGCTCAGACCACGGACGCAGAGTGAAAAGGAAAAGAACTGGAATATAACCTTTACAATGAAATTTAATGTTTACAATGCATACTAGTAAAATAGCCGGCAAAGATAACAAAAGACTAGGGTACATTAGACAAATGCTTAATGGCAAGTACATACAGCGTGAGCAGATGAAGACAGAGTAAGAAACAAGACAGGACGGCACAATGCGTTACGGCACAAGAGAACCCGTCGTGGTTGCTCAGTGGCTATGGTGTTGGGCTGCTGAGCACGAGGTCGCGGGATCGAATCCCGGCGACGGCGGCCGCATTTCGATGGGGGCGAAATGCGAAAACACCCATGTACTTAGATTTAGGTGCACGTTAAAGAACCCTAGGTGGTCCAAATTTCCGTAGTCTCCCACTACGGCGTGCCTCATAATCAGATCGTGGTTTTGGCACGTAAAACCCCATAATTACGGCACAAGAAAGTAAAATGTGGCATCCAGAGTTGCGAAAACTCTTGTCAAGGGTCCCTCATTCTGCTTGTATTTTGAAGCTTCTGTGACTGAAAATTTGGGTTTGTGTGCATTCATAATTCCTTGCTCTTCTTTGACATGCTGGGAATATATCTAGAGCAAGAATGGTGTCAATAAAGGGGCCATGACACGGTCGTCTGGCTATTCTCAGTTTATCATTGTAACTGAGGGCAGACGGCCCTGTATGTTTGTACACACACACACACACACACACAAAATAAAAACTGCTCTCAGCACACATTTTAACTAGAAATTTCAATTTGAAATCGCTGCATCTAAGCCCCTCCCACCGACAGCGCATTTCATTTTGAATGGTCTGTGTGATGTCAGGAAATATGCGGGCCCGGGCCACCGCTGTGTCTGCTCTGAAATAGTTCGAGACCACATCGGACATTTTGCTCCGCACCCTCTGGCACTCATCAGCGAAGCAAGGGCACCACCATTAAATTGTGCCCACAATTATTTTACTCGTGTGATATAAAGCAGCAGCAGGTCGCCAAGAAGCACATGCAAGAACCGCGGACACTCGCTGTCAAAACGCTGGCGTGAGGAAATGCGGCAACAGCAGCTAGCGAAGTGACGTTGTCTATCGCTTCAACGCAAACTGAGCTCCGAGAACACACAGCACGCACAAAGCTACCAGCCGCCGACGCAACTAGACTCTGCCCTAAACTCAGATCGCTCTCAAAAATACGGCCGCACGACCGCGCGCAGCCGCCACATACGCAGTTGCAGCCGAAGTAGAATGCCGCCCCCCCTTCCTTCCCTCCCCCCTGATGCCTCTCATCGTTGGGTGCCTCGCGCGTGTGACGTCGGAAGATGGTGCGCTCCCTTTCGCGCGGGGAGATTGAGCCGCTCGGCTCCCCTCGCACGCTTTCACTCGCACATACAGCGTAGGGTGCGCTGCGATGGTGAAATCGCCCTTGGACTTTACACGGGACCTCACGGCGATGACGACGGCGACGGCAGAGATGCGCCTGGAGTGTTCATATAGTAGATATCGCAATAAAAAAGTCGCAGTTTCGCCCAAAAGGCGGACATCAATTACGATAGCAAATTAGTAGAGTAAGGATAGTAGTAGGAATTAGTAGAGTAAGGATTAGTAATACGTAGTAAGGATAGTAGTTTTATCGTCTGTTAAACTTGGACACATCCGCTTATAACTGAATTAACAATGATGGTGTCAACGCGCACAAGCAAACATGAATAGATCACACTCGATCACCGCAGACAACCGCTGTCAAAACGCTGGCGTGAGCAAGCGCGGCTGCAGCAGCGAGCGAAGGTTCGTGCGGTCTATAGCTCCAACGGAAAGTGAGCGGTGAAAGTACAGCGCATATAAACGTATAGGAGCTGTGTGCTGATCGCTTTCAAGACACGGTGCGCGCGACCGCTCGCAGCAGCGCAAAGTACAAGTGTGCAGTTGTTGGCAGAGTAGAAGCCGCACTCCCTCCCTTCCGCGCTGCCTTCGCACTTTCCTCCTTTCGCGCGCGAGATTGAATCGCCAGATCCCCTTGCGCCGGGTTGCTAAATGCGCGGTTGTTCCGGAGCACAACGGGGCCGCCCATCTCCCTCGCTTCCACCCCACACGCCCTTTCGCGCAACGGAGACGTCGCGTTTGCTCTCTGCCATGCGCTCGCTCTCCGTGAAAGCGCGCGTCCCTCGCACATGCAGCATACGGTGCGCGGCGACGATTGTATCGCCCTTGGACTTTATACGGAACCTCACGGCGACGATGACGGCGATGGCAGAAATCCACTTGGAGTGTCCATATAATTGCTATCGCAATAATAAGATATTCTGGTCACTCCGTTCACGGCGCGCACGTTCGATCGCGCGCGCCGGACGAGCATCCATGGACCATGCATACAGGGCGCTGCTTCCGCGCCTGCTCCGGCTGCTCCGTGTGCCGAGTCTGCCGGTGCGCCGCTGTGCGCGCGCGACCAGCCGGTCTGAAGGCTCATTCACACCGGCGACTTGAGGAGGTCGCGCGACCATTTGCGACTCGCGAACAAAAAGCGACCGAAGGCGACTGATGTTCACACCGGCAAGCCCGGCTGAGCGCGACCTGCAAGTCGCAATCCCGGACATTCTCGTTCTTCAGCGAGAATTCTAGGGATCTACGCAGTTAGCGCGCACTTCGCTGGCACTGTGTAAATTGGTTTCGCGTTCCGGCAACAGCCATGGATTTTGATTCGAGCGATGGCTGCATTTTGATTCGAGCGAACAGGAAGCGAACAGGAACAGGAACCCTGTGCTGATGTGCTCCGCCGGGGTGTCAGCTGTGGCAGCACGGAAGCCTCCGAAGAAAACGCGACGCTTGTGGGTGCGCCCGTGCCTCCGCTCGTGTGAAGTGACCGGCCACGCAGCCGCCTCCTGCCCGAACTTTGTGCGCATGACAACGAGTATTATCGAGAGAGAGCAAGTTGTAATTTCTAGTTCGCATTGCGTGTTATTCGGTGCATAATATTAAAGCAAAGCTGTTCACCCGCTGTTCACCTTTGGGTGGCGTGCTCATCCAACGAACGGCAGCTGGAAAAAGGGTTTGTGTTGTGCTTTCTTTTCCTGCTGTTTAGCTTCCAGCGAATGCGACCGCGTACATTCGACATGTTGCTGCAACTGCTGCGTCCCAGAATCACAAGACAAGACACCAATTACCGGCCTGTAGCCTGCATATCGTGACGCGGACATTGCATTTGGCGTGGACGACGACACACATCACTTTCGGCGCGGCGCTGATTGGTTGAGCCGCTTTGCGACCACGGTCGCGCGACTGAAAAATCGCGCAGTGAGCGACTGGTCGCTTTGCGACCAACTTGGTCACGCGACCACTGTCAGTCGCCGGTGTGAATGAGCCTTGAAAGTTAGCCTGCGCACGCAGCAAGGAAGACCCTAGGCGCAGCTCTCCGGGCAGAAACACAGAGAATTTATTAGGCCGGGATACACCACATTTTAACAATGCAACTGAATCGCAATCTAATTGCTGCACAAAAAACATGGCCAAATGGTCGTAGGTGGCCGCTATCGGCGCACTGGGACAAAAAAGAAAAACAAAGAACCCAGTTCTTTGCCTGTTGCACACGCAAGCGAATGCGCGGCCGAGGCCGCTGAGCGGCACCATGACGCGTACGCTCGGCTTCGTCACACATGCACCCTCTTCACGCGACGCCCGCCTTGAGTAGCGCACCCAGGATCTCAGCCAGGGAGGGGGGGGGGGGGGGGGACAGTTTGCCTTAGTTTGCCAATACCATCTAAACAGCACTAATTTAAATTCATTCATGGGAAATCGTCAAAAAATGCGCTTTTTGCGCAAGTTTGCAAGTGTGCAGACGATTGCGCGTCTCATATCTTAGTTGCAGTACTCAAAGGCGCAAGGAAATAAAAAGGGTCAAACAAAATGGGGCGTTTAACTCGGCCTCAGGGGAGGGTTAGAACCCCCCCCCCCCCCCCCCCCCCCCATCCCCCCCCGTCGGTGCGCCACTGTTCGCCGCTATATCGTTCGCCGCTATATCGAGCGCCCGTGAGCCGAAGGTTTCCGCGATGCTGGAGCTTCACATCCCTGTTTCAGCGCGTCTGAGATGCAGATTTCCTTGTTTCCAAGAGCGACATCAGTTCTTTACTTGTTTGTGTAAAAATACACTGTCATTATTATCCATGTTAACTTTCGGTTTTAGTTGCTGTTCTAAAGACTCCCAACTACCGGCATTCTAGAACAGTAGTCAGAGGGGATATCAAAATTTGGCGTGAAACGAGTACAAAACGGGTCTGTCAGCGGCTCTCGTTCTCGAATGCCGCCAGGCACTCCGGGTGTGCTCCGGGCCACAAAGATGCAAACAGCCTCCTGACTACGCCTTTTAACCAAACGCTCGCCCTCTTTTATCCTCAAGGCATTCGAGCAAAAGTGCAGCGGCTTCTTTGTTCTAGTAATACGCAAGCAAATAAGCGCTGAACCAAACTTTGAGCGCGCACGCTTATACAGTGAAAAAGAAGAAAAAACAGCTGCGCGCGCGCCGCGAGCGAGAAACATGGGCTGCTGTTTCGTCCCCTGTATCCATGTCCATATGGGTCCCACCACACACACAAAAAACGGCAACGCTAAGGAAAGCACAACCATGCACAGCTTATTTAACGCGCGAATGTAAGCTTCCATCTGTTCGTTCGTCACTGGTTGTCGTCTGCTAGAAAAGCGTATCGAGACATCAGGGGCGCGATCTTGTACGCGTTCCAAAATGTAACGGAGGCGGTCCGTTCCATCGAGCCGCACACGATTGGTCAATTTGAACCGTGATCCGCACACGATTGGTCAATTTGAACCGTGACGATCAAATTGACCAATCGTGTGCGGCTCGACGGAACGGACCGCCTCTGTTCCATTTTGGAACGCGTACAAGATCGCACCCCAGAAGAGTGCGCGCGCCCGCTGAGGCCGGTACCACGACGAGCCAAGGCGAGGTATTCTGTAAGAGTCCACTAGTGGACATGTCCGTTTCGTCTACAGTTGAAGTTCTGATTGGCTGGGCTGGGGTGCACTTCAACAGGAGCCAGACGCCACAGCCAATCAGCACTTCAGCAGCAGACGAAATGGACATGTCCACTAGATGGGCTCGTACAGAATACCTACCTCCCCAAGTAACAATCGGCCAGGCTACAATTTGGGATACAATTTTTGTAGCTTTGGGCTACGCCACCTCGTCCGACCTGGCAACACTGTTTTTGGATGGTGCATGGTGTTGTCGAAGGCGCTGGAGAAGGGGGCTGCCATCCGGAGCCCTGTACAGCCTGTCAATACAGTGCTCCAATTGCAGCGGCCAGGACCCCGCTTCTGCCACCGTGGCGGCGCACTGCGACGTGCGCGGTATAGTCCGAGGCAGTCAGGTCCTGCGGCCTTTCTTGTGCATGCACCTTGAGCCGTTTCCACTGCGGTTTGCGGAAAGTGACGGGTGGCATCGCGTAAAGCGTTCCCGGAACCGCAGTGGCGTTGTATATAGTCGCAGCGTTGTGTTTTGCTAGCAGCCTTGCCCGCGCGCGCTCAGCTTGCGGATAAGCTGCTGTGGCGCGCACCGATGCCGCTTCTTTTCAGCCGTGAAACTGAACTTTGCCACCGCTGTCGATGTCTAGGCCCAGATACTTGACCGAGCTCTCCCACGGGAAGTTCGCGCCGGCCATTCTTAGAGAGCGCTCTGCTTGACGCTCTTGCTATAGCGTCGCATGCCATGGACGGACTTCTCCGTGTTTAGGCGCAGTCCAGGCGCGCACAGTCGCGCTTCGGCAGCATCGGCAGCCGCCTGCAGATACTCTCGCACTTGAGCCGCCTCTCACGCGGGCCCGAGGCACCTCAAAGCAATGTCGTCCGCGTATATCGAGATGTATGCCCGGTGTCGGGTATACGCTCGGGGAGCGCGTCCGACACCGACGCCATCGCGACATTGAGTTAAATTAGGGGGTTTTACGTGCCAAAACCACGATCTGATTACGAGGTACGCCTTAGTGGAGGACTCCGTAATGATTTGGACCACCTGCGGTTTTTTAACGTGCACCTAAATCTAAGTACACGGATTTTTTCGCATTTCGCCCCCATCGAAATGCAGCCGCCGTGGCCGGGATTTGATCCCGCGACCTCGTGCTTAGCAGCCCAACACCATATAGCCACAAAGAAACCACGGCGGGTGCTCGACATTGAATAGAAAAGGCTATAGGACAAAGCTCTGCGGAACCCCGACGTCCGCGGCACGCGGCTCGGAAAAAGTGTCGCCGACTCGCACTAGTACAGATGGTGTCTGATGGGAAGCTCGCGAAAAACTGCCGAAGCCGTCCTCCACGCCCGCGTCATCAAGCGCATCACGGATGGCTGCGCCATCAGCCTCGTCACTCTCGCATGCTCGAGCGCAGAGAATACATCTGTGATCGAATCAGCTGTGCAACGCATCCTTCGAAAGCCGGTTTGCTGTTGCGCGATAAGCTCCGTAGCCGCGGCGTGCGTTTCCAGCAGTTGCAGTGCTACCCGCTCCATCAGCCAGGAGCGCGGGCTGGGAGCCGTAAAGGCTTACGACCTCTGCCAGCAGATCCGCCGCCAGATGCAGGCCGGGCACCTCAGCAGCGGTGAAGCTTGCCGCGAAAGGCAGCCGGCACACTCCCGAACGCCCACGTCAAAATTTTCTCTGCGTGCAGGACAAGTCAACCAATAGAAAAAGTTGCGAATTCAGGAAAGCATGTCCCTTTCTCTAAGCATGCAATGCCTGCAAGTGGCAGAAACTTAGTTTTTATAAAGGCACTGATGTAATTGTCTCCCATATTCCACCCGAAAGCAGTACATCTGCAGACGTAAGAGCGAGCAACAGAAATTTACGCCGCTCATCCGGAATGTGAGTGACCGATATGGGACATTTGGATGTGCGTTATTTGTTAGCCGAATACCGCAGAGCCGCAGAAAAGATAATCTCGAACCGTTGTCGTCTCCGCCGGCTGTCGTCTGCCACATTTCACGCCCTGTGGCAATCCATGTTATGTGATGCAGTGTGCGGAGAGCTGGCTATGCCGCATCACTTGACGTTCAGACAAGCGTATTTCATGTATTTCATGACCTACATGACACACATGTCACGATGTCATGACCTATCATTTATGTTCGTCATACACTCTTGTCATACTACGCCAATTTTGGTACATACCAAGTTAACGAAACGACCATGAGAGCACCAAGACGTAGGCGGCTAGATAGATAGATAGATAAATAGATAGATAGATAGGTACTCTCAAAGTGGCAAATGTTCGCCAAGAAATGCTTCGCATTAAAAAAAAAGAAAAAAAAAAACCCCATGGGGACTTCTGCTTGGCCGATTTGAGAACGACGGTCACATTGCGGAACGCACTGCTCATTGACTTGACCCGTGCCATCTGGCACGCTGCTCCACATGAAAGCGCTGCGTGTACTCTAGCTCTTGAGAGGTGCAGCCGTCAGCTGCTGTCACGCGTATTGATCAGCGGACCTTCGCGCCGCGCGACGACCGATTGAGATCCTTGCTGTTTGCACGGCTCTCTCTCGAAGCTTAGCGCGCTGGCAGCTCGTCAGCGGCAGTCTTCAGTGAAGTGCAGCTTCTGAACAAGACTGATTGAGAAGATCCCGTGCGTTTGGCAAGCACGGGGAATCGGCTGTCCGCATGCCCTTTGCACGCATGTTCGCATTGGCACCATCGTTGTGTGCCACGTGGCCGCCTTTATGAGGCGGGAAACGCCTTACCCGTTCTTCGCAGGAACCCTCCCGCAGCGAATAGCGGTTCCACATTACTTCGACGAATGCGAAGGACGAACGACTCTGATTTGGGAAATACTTCTGACGCTCATTTTTTAGTGTTTCGGAAAGTCAGGCACCGAAAACGCTTGAGACGTCTCACGCCAAAGAAAAGCTAGCAGTACTCAGAGAACTCGCGAATAAAAGTCTGATGGTCGCGCACTAGTTCTAATCGAGACTGCTTATAAAGAACACCCGTTCGGCGCGATCCAAATATAAGGTATACCTCCTTATGTCGGAATTTTTCTTTTTCTTGCTTGAAAAAATTACTTCAATTACCATACTGCCCAAACAAGTTACAAAAAAAAATATTGCTTCCGATTTCTTTCTAATGTTTGTTCACAATATCACTCAAGCTGCAACTTCTAGTACTTTGAAGTCTAATTTGCCATTTCCATTAGCGACGTTCAAAATGCAGATACAGTGCACCGTACACTTGATTGCCATTTTTTTTTTTTGGCGCCGAGACAGGGTTGCCTGTGTTTTTTGCAACGCAAGCGGGCCGTGAGTTCCGCGGCGCGGGTTTTGCGCCGCCTCCTTCGAGAGATGGTGCCACGCTGCGTGACCAGGCCGGCAGCGTCCGGCGCAGCGCGGATGATTGTTTGGCCGAGACGAGACTTGCAACGAGGTTCAGTTCAAAACAGGTTCATTTCGGCTAAGTAAGTTTTCAGGCCTGTGTCGCGGCACCAATCTGCTTTGCCGGCAGTCATTTCATGCTTACATATACTCTCGATTACGGGAGAGCCAGCATTTTTTTTATTTGAGCAGTGACTTAACATTACATCATGTGCTTTACGCACATGAATTTTTTTACGTTGCGTTGCATCTTAATCAAACAGAAAGGTGCACGTGATATCCACAATCTTGATCGTAAACTGCGATACTAGATACACTGTGTCTGCTTTTGGCATTTCGGAAAGGGGTTGGGGGACGGGAGTCGAGGAAGGGGAGGTGTGAGGGGAAGAGGGAGAAGATGGAAGTGGGGTGAGGTTAGGGCAGTGCATGGTCTCATCCCGGAGCAAGTGGCACTCCGGGAGAAACCGCGGCAGAGGTGAAGCAAGACGCTTCAAGCACTCCGCCGCACGTCAGAAAGGGCAAGGAAGAAGCCGATTCCGTAACAGCCAGAGGCTTACTCCTCGATCGCTGCATATTCAGCTCAACGAGCACCCCCATTGAACGGCTAGAGACCGGTACAGGTCCTCATTTATGCCAATGCTCAGACACATCATCTGATGGTGTTTCTTCTGCGCGCCAACATAAAGAAAACGTTACGATGAAGTTGAATTTTCTCTCGAGCGCACGTGAGGAACGTCCGCCTTTTTTCCAGCGATGCGCGTGCTTGCCGTATACGCTTAGGGCGGTAAGGTCACATGACTTCGAAAAAGACAACGTGTTTTCTTTCGGCCTTCTACAAACAGTTCACTGATTGTGCCGCAGCCACCTTGAAGCGTCAACGCTAATGGAGATTACTGTCAAGGCGTTGTGTCTGTGCATGGCATATACATACATAATGAGAAGAGATGAAAACATCGGCAAAATGACGTAGCAGCGCTGAAGTATTCGCCTTTTTAGAACTTGCGCGGTTCGCTTATGCATGGGCACAGGTAGTATCAACCATTCTGCTCCACTTGTAGGATGAGCGACTCGAATTTAAGGATTTTGTTTAGCAATACTAAACTGCTGAAATCTAGCGAAGTAGTTGGCAGAATTTTAAAGCGAAGCTTGCATTACCCGCCGCGGCGGCTCAGTCAGCTAAGGCGTTGCGCTGCTGAGCACGAGATGGCGGGCTCGAATCCCGGCCGCGGTGGTCACATTTCGATGGAGGCGAAATGCAAAAACGCCCGTGTGCTTGCGTTTTAGTGCACGTTAAAGAATCCCAGGTGGTCAAAATTAATCCGGAGTCTTCTGCTACGGCGTGCCTCATAAGCAGAACTGGTTTTCTCAGGTAAAACCCCAGAAGGCAGCAGCAGCTTGCATTGCCTACGATCCAGGGTTTGACGTGGCTGACTGCTGTCTACTTCTGGGTCGGCTGGTATCTCTGCGGATATCTATCTATCTATCTATCTATCTATCTATCTATCTATCTATCTATCTATCTATCTATCTATCTATCTATCTATCTATCTATCTATCTATCTATCTATCTATCTATCTATCTATCTATCTATCTATCTATCTATCTATCTATCTATCTATCTATCTATCTATCTATCTTGACGCGTGTATTTGTTAACCTTTCACAGGTGACCGCTTTTCAACGGTTAACAAATGTTAAACGTTATCGCTAGGCACAGGACGCGCCTGCATCTATCGGAAGTTTCTCGAACGTTATCGATGCTTCTATCCGTTGTCTCTTGTCACCGACGCTCATGTAATCTGATTGTATGAGCGGCGCGAATTGTCTAGTACTTTCTGGAAGACACGCGGACACCAAGGATTAATCTAGAACCTTCGATGACTCATCTATCAAAGCCGACGCGTTTCGCCACTGATCAGATTTCGACGATCACCGACTGTGTTCCCCGCTATCGTGGTTAGAGTGCAACTTGCTTTTGTGGGCACAGGTTCGCCCAATAAAAAGTTCGTTTCGTCATTCACAGTTTTGCGGCTGTTGTCTTCAACGTCACTACCACGTTGAAGCCAACGTGGGCTAGACCTGCCGGTCCCGACGTGGGACTAGCCGGGTGCGCGACGAGTTCGCGTCCTCGCCGGACCTCTAATAAAAGTTATTTCACTCACTCACCCACTCACTCACTCACTACCCCGTGACAATATATATATATATATATATATATATATATATATATATATATATATATATAACGAATGATGTAACTTGTGCCCGGCAAGTAAATAAAAAAAAAAAAGATGCCTGCAGCGTTCCAAGCAGGAGATCAAGAAGCCTTCTTCTCTTTTCCTCCGAGCGGTGCTTCGCTTCTTCTTATATTATTCACCGACAAGGGTCACATATGATGCCAATGCGTGCGGCGAATGCTCGTGCCATTATGTCTTCATCTTGGTTGTTTTCACCAATACGCCGTTGGAGGGCGCACGAATATGCGCGCGTTATTGAAAGCTCGTTTCTGTCTTGCGTCAATATATATATATATATATATATATATATATATATATATATATATATATATATATATATAGTAACTGGATTTTTCAATGGGCCAAGCGTATTTAGAAATATGAGAAGCACAACTTCGCGGTTATCTTAGGTTAATTTACCCAACAGTTTCGGTTGGTGGACCGACCTTTTTCAAGGGACCTTTTTCAAGGGACCCTTGAAAAATGTCGGTCCACCGACCGAAACTGCTGGGTAAATAAACCTAAGATAACCGCGAAGTTGTGCTTCTCATATATATATATATATATATATATATATATATATATATATATATATATATATATATATATATGGTAGCAAAGCAAAAACGTTTAATTTCGACGTTTCGGCCGGGATTCGGCCTTCATCAAGTGGCCGGACACCGGCCGAAGCGTCGAAATTAAATGCTTTTACTTTTCTACGTGCGCCTCTGCACTTCTTTTAAATTTATTAAACCCTGGATCCTAAGAAATACTTCCTTCATATATATATATATATATATATATATATATAGAGAGAGAGAGAGAGAGAGAGAGAGACCCTCGCAATGAATAAACGAGAGAAGTCTCGAATCAAGCAGCCTTGATGTCATTAGGTAACATCCGAGGGTTTATTAGCCACGCACCTGCTCTCCCAAGATCACGTGTTATGTGACGCCACCGGGCTAAAAAGGATGTTACACATCCGCTCACCATGGTTCTGAGTAGCGCTGGCTAACACTCCTAAGGCTACATCTAGTAAACATAAATACCCAAGTTAGTGGACGAATTGATGGCCGTCGCTGTAGCGCAATTGGTAGTGCAACGCACGCGTAGTGTGAAGGTTGCGGGTGCGGCTCCTGCCGGCGACAAGTTATCTTTTCGTCCTCTTTCATTTCCCTTTTTTTTTCTTCATTATTTTCTACATTCCAATTCCAACCACTCCTAATTTCCCCGATGCTTTCCTTTGCTTCATTGTATGTTGGCTTTGTGTGGTCATGATTAACAAAATTGAGCCCCTCGGTTCCACGTTCTTCTCTCGTTTATATATATATTGCTTTGGGCATTTTGGTGATATTTAAAGGAAGTTCAGTGCTTCCGAGACGCTCTTGTGCCTAGTGTCAACCTCAGTAGACAACAGAAGTTTTCTGTAGCTGCCCTGGAAGGTGCCACCAATCCCCGTTTTCCCCAACTTGGCTTCAAAAATAGCGTCGTATGACAGGAACCCCAACAAGTGCGTGGGAGCATTTTCTAAGCACTGTAGTCCTCGCTCTTTTCACTTTCGATTGGAATGTCTTTCGGTACTCCTCTTCGGCTTCTCAAGTAATATCCGACACATATTTCTGGCTTTATATATACCCCACTATCCCGAGTCTATGAAAAAGATTTCCAGGACAGGCCTTGTAGACAAAGCCTAGCCTTTCAAACCATGAATTTTTACCAACTCGCTCAGCTTCCTGTCGTTCTATACCCATTTGAAATTCATGTCATGGTGAATTATTTTACAAGATGAGTTGAAGGGACACAATCGCGCAACAATTAGTAAATTAATCTTTAAAAGCTCCATTTGCACTGACTCGGCGAATAAGGTTACTGGGAAAAGGTAAGGCCGAAATTCCATTTGTTGAATTTTGCGCCTAAAGTGATCAGCGCTGGTACGTCAGTATGATGTTACACATTTCAAAGTAAGTCATCTAATGTGGGCCGCTTTGGCGCTGGAAAATCTCTTGAAATTTGATAGGTTGAGTTTTTGGTAGTCATTTAGTCCTTCTATACGAATTATCGGCTGCCTATAACTGAACACACGTTGTCAGAATCCTTGACGTAACGGGGAGCTGGTGCGGACACGTCAGCTGTCGTCTCGGTCGTTGTAGCATCTTTTCTGACTTGCCAGGCCTCCCCGAAACGCAACAACTGGTCGTATTGCCTATTGCAGAAGCGTAATCTATTAACACAGCTGAACTTGATATTCCTATGTGTCATTTTAAACTAAACTTTTGCCTTTCGCATTCCGTCGTGCCTGTCTTTCCCCCTGTATAAGTTGGTTTTGTGCGTTAACTCCACTGGCGTATAATTGTGACCGATAAGAAATTAAGACAAGTTCTGAAGAAGCAACAAATGAGCTTCATGTGTGTCTATGCAACTCTACCGCTCTACCGAAAGCGTCATGAGTGCACATGACTCGGAGTCCATTACCTTGTCCTCGAGCTATTATGGAAAACGCCTCTCGTGAGAGTAAATTATATGTTGACGGGACCGTTAAGGGGGGGGGGGGGGGCGGTTTTACACTGCTTAATCACAAGTGTCGCGGATGTAGATGTTGAGTGAAACGAAACAAGCTGCACATACGGACACGCACGCTCGCACACAAAGCGCGGCGCAGCGAGGGTTGAAGCTGATCACGTGGAGAAGAGGAATAATAATTGCTCCTCTGTTTAACTGCATAAAAAAAGTTGCAGTGGCTTAGCTCGGCTATGCCAGGATATACGTAGCGTTAGCAAAGGTTCAGCTGATTATTCTTAGCTTTCCTGGTTGTCTAGATTGTCAAGGATTAGCTTGATTGTCATGGTTACTGCTGCTCCAATGACACACACGCAGTATACGTATTATGTGGCACATGTATATTTATATCCTGGCATAGCCGAGCTAAGCCACTGCAACGAACGCCACTTTGCTAGACGTTCGTCCCTTTGCTCCAGTGTCTCCGCAGCACGTTTAGCCTTCTTCTGTTCATTCCTCCTACGCTCAACCGCTAATTGCCAGGCAACTACTTCGGGATCCGATGAGTCAAGCTTCTCCGTTCTTCTGCGCTGTAGAGCAGCATTTGCGCTCTCCTTCTCCATGGCTATACCACACTGGCAAACGCCAGTCAGAAGCGCAGCGGCTCCAGGGCAGTGTCAGACGGCGACTGCACAGCGAGCGCGCGCCGGCGCCAGTGCGTCTACCACGGCTACGACGTCACTCCTCTGGAATGCGCAGACCGGCGGCGGTGAGTCGCGCGCGGCGGCGGCGGAGTGCGCGAGAGGTGCCGGCTCCGGTGGCTCCGGTGCGCAAGCCGTGTGACATCACTGATCCTTGCGCATGCGCAGCACGGCTCTTGATGTGCCGCGCGAAACGGGCTTGGCTAGGCCAGTGTAGCTAACGCTACAAAAATGCAGTGGTTGATGAAAGAAGAGAGGAACTCGTAATGGTGGCTGAACGGCTATGGCTTTCTGTTGTACACATCGTCGCCAACACGAATTGCAGCCGAAACGGACAAATTTCGATGGGGAAGAATGCAAATATGTGCGCGTGTTTTGAATCGGTGCACACGAAAGAGCTCCAGATGGTCGAAGTTATTGTCTAGTGTCTTTGTACTCCTTCGACCCCCACCTCCATCTTACCGCATCTATCATATAGCCCATAGCTTTAGGACACGAAATCCCGGTACTTATAAGAACACAGAAGTCTACAAATGCATATATATATATATATATATATATATATATATATATAGGAGTAGAAATTGCACTTTGAGATGTAGCAACTGCATGCGTAGCACTCGTGTGCGGACGTTGGTTTTGGCTTGGACGGGTGGCTTGTGTGTTTGATGCTGTAGGTGTTTTTGTTTTAACTGCGGAGCTGTTTAAGCCGGCCGTTAGTCCGTCCGTCGCGGACAAAAAATGTGGCCCGATCCTGGCGGTAGTGCAGGAAGGGTCCAAGTGCAATGGCACGTATACCCCTGTGAACTAGCGAAGCTGAGCCTGGATAAGTCCAGCTAAGCATGGCTGGGACTACTTAAGCTTAGTCAGTCATCGATAGCCAATCAATAGCTAATCGATCGAAAATCAATACATCCCGGAAATTGCTGGGGATGACTTGGTAGTACTTAGCCTAACTCAAAAGCCAGGACTAGCTAGGTGCCCACCGGCTCCGCTGTCTCTTTAGCATTGCGCCTCCAATTCGAGCTACGCTAATTTTTTTTTTTTGCTCATGCTTGTATTGTTTTCAGTGCAGCAAGGTGGGGGGATTTCGTGCCTAGGCTTTCACGCCTTCTATTTTTAATGCAAATAACGTTTTAAGGCGCACAAGCGCAATTTTACTTGCAATCCTATATTGTGTAAACACGTTTGCTGCTTGGACTAATTTGTCATATACACGAGGCTCCGTGTTCAAGTGGTTGTGTCGGGACGGAACTCTCAAGAGAAGTTATGCGCATGCGAGTATTGAATATATAGCGTATAGATGACGTTCTTGATTAACCCCCCAAGGACTTGATCTATTATCGGCATCTGTCATCTTTGACGGCGTCAAACAATGAAAGCAAGAAAAAAAAAAAAGCTTTCACATGTATTTGATATGTGACTCCACTAAACGTATGAACTATTCGTTACGCATTTATATATGTTCTATTTTTTTGACCACCTGAGTAAGAAAGGACGCTGATGCACCAAAAGCTATGTCGTACACAAATATCAAAGAAGAATTTTTTTTGTCCGTTATTTGTTGACGCGGTTAACGGGGCTGCCGTTCCGTGTTCTGTTGTCTCACATGAGATCAGTGTTGTCTCTCGCGCAAGCAATCGCGCTCGTACGCACGCCACGCGAATTCAGTCTGCCTCGGAATACCGCGGCGTCCCAATGAAATGGTCACGCTGTGCAGGCTAGCGGCGCTTGGCAGAGATCCCCGCCTTCGTCGCTCGAGAGGGTTGCCGGAAGTCTTTCATTGGCGCCCCTGATGATTCCTAGGCGCCGTATAAATTGCTTCGCAAGGACAGAAACCTCGAGTAAGCAGCTCTCACGCGGCGACTGCAGCTTCTGCGGGCACGCTAAGTGCATAGTCGACCGGAGCGTAAGACAGCGTAGAACCAAAAACCACGGGTGAGCCCGCATAGAGAATATGGGCGAGAACAGCGACAGGTGCCGGTGAGTGACGCAGCGAACCGACGTGCCGGGAGTATGAAACGGTCGTGGAGAGCGGATAATCAGAAAGAAACGTCCAGTCAGCACCTGTGAGGACGGCAGCTCATGGAGTACTCGTGGTCTGGCCGTCAGCTCCCATACAGCCCCGAGATGGGTGGCATCGGACCGCTCTTCTACGTGGCGTTCGCCGTCCTCCTTGTTCCTGGAGTCGTCGGAAACCTATCTGTGGTGCTCATGGCCTGCTGTTATGCCCGTCTGAGGACGCCCGCGGGCCTCTATGTTGTCAACGTAGCCGTCGCGGATCTGCTCGTCTGCGCCTTCGGTGTGCTACTTGACCCCGTGTCAGTGCTCCTGCGTCGCTGGCCCTTCGGCGAAGCGCTTTGCTACGCGTGCTCCTTTTCCGAGCACCTTGGAGTGTTTGTGCACGGCTACACGCTCGTTGTGGCCGCCGCTCGCTTCGTCGCCGGCAGGCCTCCCAAGCCAAGGTCTTGCCACCTGAACAACGTCGGTGTCTGGTTCCTGGGCACAGTCGTTTGCTTGCCTCAGGTGCTGTTCGTCGATTCTCGCGCGCTGGCTGTCCACGGGCAGTGCGTCGTCAAGTGGCCCGGGACTGTCAAGATGCTGGAGCCGTTCGTCTCCTTCGCCGCGCTTGCCGCATCGCCGTTCCTGTTGGTCACCGTCTTGTACGCCTGGCTCCGGGCGTCCCTGTGGCTGGGCAGAGGCACGAGGCGTTCGTTTGTGCGGCGGGCGAGCATAGTGCGTGTGTTTTGGCTCATGGCACTGTTGCTGCTGCTTTGTCGGACGCCCCTGCACGTGACCCGGTGCCTGCTTGGCGTGTGGACAGCCATGAGGGCCAGTACGCACGTCACTGTGGTGGTACTTGCCACGCGGGCAATCGCCGCCGCTGTCGTCTGCTTCACGGCAGCTTTCTTTTTTGATCTTAGTGCCAAACAACTTGCGAGAAGGGTGAGACCGGCGCCCTCGGTTGCGGTAAATGGCTCATAAGGAAGAGTTTGCCGCGCTATCTGGCTAGAACGGTGGTTTTGCCAGCAATTTCCAATCGCCCTGCGCTACGATACAAGCACGTATGTGAACTTTAACTATTGCTTATCGTAGACGTGTTTTGAATTTTATAAAGTGTTTGCAGGCTCGAATGTATGTACACCCGTGAGCAAAAGTATACGGACCACAGGGTCACCGAAAAAACTGAATTTCTTCGTAAATAATAATCATAAACTGGAATTAATGGGCACACTGAAAAGTTCGCAAGGCCAAGTTTGGACTGCAGTCCTCAATTTCAAGTTGCCTTCACAGGCAGAGAAAAAAATCGGCTTTATCGCGCAACCCCTGGTCCGTATACTTTTGCTCACGGGTGTACATTGTACTGCTGCGCTATGTACCCAATGCCACGTGTGCATGCGCAGTAAGCCACAATAACGTTTCGCTGAGGCTCTATAAAGGGCCCTAATGTTCAGCAACGTTAATTGTGCGCCCTCATAAGCGTGACCCTCTTGAGCACCTTAATCTGCAGGAACGTTGTTGTGGCGTCCTGAGCATGCAGAAAGCCACAGCAACGTTTTGCCGAGGCTTTTTAAAGCGCCCTAATAGAAGTACACTTTATATGTGTTCGGAAATTACTTTCTTGGTGACGTGGAAGCGCTTAGTTCTGTCGTATAATTCGCTTCAGAGTGACGGCCGATGTGTGCACTTAACTGCATACTACGTGTAGATCAACTTCCTTTTTCTTTTGATTAGCGAATAGAATTAAGCAGCATGGACACAAGCCTGGTTTCGCCCCTGCGTTGTACCAAGAAAAGAAAGTGTACATCTAAGAGAGAGGCGGGAGGGGGCGCAGCAACCCTTGCCTCGTTGTCGCGCGCCGCCGTTGCAACGGCCTCGTAGCGCTGGTTGGTCTATGGGATGCCCATTTGCCGCAATTAAGCGGCGGCCCTGCGTTGTTCCTGTTATGTATGAATCAGCTGACTTACCGCCTAAGTGCTTATTTGTAGAGACCTCGCCAGATGGCGCATAGCCCTTTCGTATAAAGGTTGACGCCCTCGCGCAGTCGGGGCTGTGGGGGGGGGGGGGGGGGGAAGCGGGGATATGCAAAGTTTGTCTCTGTCAAACATGGCCGACCCGTGGCGCCGTATCTTATAACGTTCATTTTTTTTTTCAGTTCAGTTCAGTTCAGTTTATTACCTTAAAAGCCCCCCGTAGGGGCATTACATAAGGGTTTTCTATTTTATACTTGTCATTCGTCTGGCCGACTGGGCTCATGGCTGTGACTAACTGGGGTGAAATGTGCTTCAGGAAAAGAATCGTTACGGAATAATGGTCCTGGCAGCTGCCGAGTTTTTATGAGAAGCGGTAAAAATGACTTACTCGAATAGTTCGTGTCGAATGCTCCATACGAGGAAGGAGTAGAACTACTAATAGAGAGCATGTGATAAGCCGGGCCTCGCAGCGTGCAAAGAAGCTTCAAGGGGCATTGTGCACATGAGCTGACATCGCCCCTTGATCCATCAAGTGAAGTTATTTGCTTAATTAACATCTAGCGCTAATTATATAAGAGTGGCGTTGTATGCCAGTTCACTCATGAAGTACCGGTGTTGGTATAACAAGCGGATTATTGTATCATGTTTTCAATTTAGTGCTGTCTGTCGTAGGGTGTCTACAGTATTTGAAGGTATGCCGATGAGCACTGCTGCTCAAGATCGAAGGGGAGATGTCACTTCATTTTCATCCCGTTTTATTTATTCGAACATTACAATGACTAATAACCCTATATCTGTGGATGTGCGCAAATATTTTTGTTCATGCTTAGCTGTATGCTGGAGACACATGCCCACGTGATTAAATTAAAGTAGCAACCCAGCTTTGCGTTTAGAATGCAGACGTGTCAGGTAAGAAGACTGGTGTTTTGGTTAAACCTAAATAAAAGGAAGGTTGGTCGGGCGTTTGGATCAGGGACGGCGTCAGTATATTTCTGTTGGGGGAAGGGAGTGGGGGGGGGGGGGGGGGTAGGCAGAACATGATTCTTTATTTTCCTTGGAGGTGCACGAGGGCACTCCATCAGTTGGCAATACATGGTGGAAGAAGAGGAGCGATGGGAGGGCGGGCTCGCTGCCATTTAGAGCTGCTCCCGGTTTGGATATTGGTGGGCTCGTTTGTCGGTACGGAGGACTTTGTCAGTAAGGGCTATACACAAGTGTAGCTCCGCCTGTAAAAAAATGTCGGCCATCGTGTCTGATGCATTTAGCGTGGTTCATCCTTTCTGCCGTAGTATGTTTTGCATCTCAAGGCCTGGACATCTCGGCTTTCGACATAGACGTTTATTTTTTTTAAATTTAAACAGAATGGGAGCGCGCGACAGTTTGTGAGATTACAGTAATACATACAGCCCTTGGATGAGCTGCGCTTTACCAATAATCTCATGCGAGATGACTGATGTAATTTACCTAGAAGCTTTTTATTTTATCATTTTTTTTATGCAGGAGGCGCTTTGCCGTAATGTAAGCAGGTGACAGTGCCTATCTTCTGCGCCTGTAAAAAATAAACAGGCTTTCTCTCGTATGTAATTTGCGTCAACGAATAAAAGGCATCGTGTAATGTCCAATGAACAATCTGCGTGCCACTGGGTATGTTTGCCCATTTCTGGCCAATCCCCCAGTATATGTATGTGCCACTGTGACACAGGTGGCGTACAAGCCTTAAATGACGTAGAGATGTAAGTACCGCTTCCCGCATTTTACCTATATCGCGCGAGCGCCCATCACGCGTTATTTTAGCGCCTTTAAGCGGCGATAATCAGCGAGACCGGCAGAATTGCTCTCAAGTGCACTAAGCACTCTCCTGTGCAAGAGTCGTCTAATGCGATGTTCCCTTCAGGACGACGTGCGACCATATTATAGGGTTCTCGCGCGATATAGCTAAAAATGCGGGAGGCTGTACGTATGTGTACTTACACATCTGTACTGTGACATAAGGGGTGTAGTAAGTATGCGTCGTTCTTCTCTCAGCGTGTACCTCTCTCCAGACCATTCTCCCACCGACAAGGATCAAACATCGCCGACGTGTCGCACTGTGGATCCACCAGAACTGGTTGTCGTATTTCGGTATAGCTGGTGAACAGTGTGGTGCAAGAACATAAACGTTGCATGACATTAAAGTTGTGCTTTGTGCGGAGCATAAACATCGAGATTACACGTTCCATAAAATGAAAATAACGACAATTGTACGCATCGCCTTTAGGTGTATGTAGCATTTCTGACCAGACGATCTTGGAATGCCGACTTACAGGGTCGGCATTCCAAGAACTACTAGAAGCATTCCAAGAGCATTACTAGAAGGTGACGAAGGCATACTGAAATTCTTTCGTTCCAGCGACCTTGTTGAACGACTCTGACACTTCCGCATTCTTTATTTGTGCGAGCACACGTGCGTCTCTCTCTCTCTCTCTCTCTCTCTGCGTGTGCATTTCCCTTTCATCTTTCGCTTTCCTCTTATCCGTTCCCCATTGCAGAGTAGCGAATTGGCCGTTCGTCTTCCGGTTAACCTCTCCGCCTTTCGCATCTCATTTCCCTCTCTCTCCACCTACTTTGAAGTAGCTAAAATTATTCCATTTTATTTAATTAACCGTTTCACAAGACGCACGAAAATGAAAGCAGGAGAAGCGACCAATATGCATCCGCGTTAAAAAAAAAATTTACTGTTCGTGTAATACACGAACGTAACTTTTCAAGTAGCCTTGACATAAGACACTCAATATACACGCGAGTTCATAAGAATCGACAAATCAAATCAAATTGATTAGATGCTGTCTACAAGAAAATCCCGTAGGGCTGTCAAAGCACATCTCCGTTTAGCGTGGCGTGGCCATATACTAAGTATTTTCCTAATAGAAAATTCACGTCTGTCCAAGTTACCTAACTTAAGGTGAATATGGACTCGCTGTTGATCATATTGTGGAGAAACTATGAGCAACGGCGCCGCGAAATCCGTCTGTTGTGTCACAGTAGTTTCTTGTTCTTGTTCTTTAGTGAAATGGCGCAACCCACTCTGGGGGATCGGCCATGAATCGGGTGGTGAAACAACTGTTATTATCAGTTTTTTTTGAGGATAAGACGAAATAAGTATCTTGTAAATGGGAATTAAATTGTCTACTGTTGCAGATTTGAACGATCAAATATCCAACTATTACAGTAAAAATTATGTGAGCATAAGAAGTAAAAGGAACAATTTGCAGTTAGAGGATTTCTATATTTTCACGCGGCGTAAGAAGCGACGTGTGTAGGCTACGTGCAGTCGTAAACGGTGCAGAAGGGTATTTAATCTACGGTCAATTTTCATGCTTACAGAAAACCGCACGATAGAATCCACTCGATAGAGCAATGACGTCTTGGTTTACTCGTTGAACCACATTTTTCGAGTCAGTGTCCTACGCAGTTTACATAGAACGTTTTTCACGTTCTATGTGGGAGGAATTTAGTTTGCATTTGTACCAATGTGACTGGGAATCCACTGAAAGTGAACCCTATATATGGCCGGTTTGAAGCAATGGTCGGTGTCTTTGCGACCGCATACGACAGGGAGTAAGAATAAGCATAAAAGCAATATTGAGTCCATGGCTCCAATACTGCTTTTGAGTCAGAATATATTACTCAGTTGTTATTTACTTAGCAATGTATCTTGTTGCCTGAAGAATTCCAAACAATTCTGCCGAGGTAGATGACGTCTTTTGCGACAAACGGTAACTTCTACTTTCGTTGTGTGTTGAGACGTAAAAGGCAGACGTGGAGCTACTATCTATTGTAGATATGTCAGTAACTACGAACCTGTTGCCGTCTTGCAATCTACTCATGTGCAGAAGCAGCATAAGTTTAACTTCTAGTGGATGCGTTGTTCATTTTTTTTATCAATCTATGGGATTGTCAAGAGCCACAGAGGGTGTGATCAAATGCCAAGGCAGAAAATTTCTAGTGAACCACTTGGTACGACGGACATGCTAGATAACATAGGACAATCACCGATACCGTACTCAACCGAAACTAAACCGAAACTATAGCCGCCTTCGATTCAATGTCGATGCCCCGAAATTGACTCCGAAGGTTGAAGAATAGAGAAAAAAAGCTTTTGCAATGCTGGATAGAAAACTGAAAATGCTCTTCTTTTTAGATTTAATGACTAACAAAAACTGTCACCTGCTGCGCTTGTCGCTTATCCACTTCCTGAATGCATGACACTTCAAGTGACTTTTCTCGTGTGAGACGCCCACTGTTGTCACCATCGCCTGCATCGCTACCACTTGATACGTTGTCACTTTTAACGTGATAGCGTTACGGGCCCCGTGTCGCAGGAAATCCGGTGTCGGCGTCGTCGCTGTAGCCGGCGTTGGCGTCTCGTGAGCGAAAATTGCCGTATATATTCTGTACGGCACTAAAGTTCTTCTTTCTGGAGTTTAACGTGCCAAAACCAGTTCTGATTATGAGGCACGCCGTAGTGGAGGGTTCCCAAAGACTTGCGGGACGGTATTCTTTTCGCTTGCCACGACGAACCTACATCTGGCCACCTCGGCTCCTCACGAACGCTTGCTAGAGTGCGCGAGAGGTATTACTGGCCCGGGCTGTCGGCAAGCGTCAAACAGTATGTTTGTTGTATCTGAGAGGGAGGCACAGGCTTCAAGAAACGGCTTTATTGTTCGTGCTGCATACTGGCAGCATAAAGCAACTATTAACGCTAGTACCATACATGAACAAACATATATACAGCCAGACATACACTCGCGCATGCGCAACAGCATGGATATGTCACTATCACTTGATCATCTAACAGTGGTAGACACACATGCCGTATTCCAGATAGCGACACAACACTTCCTTCCCCACTAGATCAAGAACGGTCGTAGCCCCAACACTCAGGAGGCCGTGGTCTGACGGCCGTGGTTCAACTTGAGACTCTGGCTGAACAACAGGCAGCGGAGGAAAGGCGACCTCGGACGCGTGTGGCAGGCACATTTCCCTGCTATCTTGGTTACCCTCGTCAAGCACGGAATGTCGCAAATGATCTGCATGTACAAAACGCACTTTGTTTGCAGTAACAACCAAATACGTAGTTGGAGACTTCACTCGCGTAACTTTTCCAGGAAGCCACTTCACTGACTCGCCTCGAATCGAACGAACCAGCACACGGTCCCCAACTGCAAAAAACCGCGGCTTCGATCTGCGCTTATCTGCTGACCGTTTCACCCTTTCTTTTCTCAGTCATAGCACTTGTCAGCTTCGGTCTCAGCAGGGTCAATCTTATCTGCAACTTCCTTCTCAAAAACAATTCGGCCGGAGTCTTTCCGGTGAATGTGTGCGGCGTTGTTCGATAGCACAAAATAAAGTTGTCTATTCTGTGATGAAGGGTTCTAAAACTGCCTTTTTCTCTGTCCTCCAGCAACTGCTTGAACAGTGCCGTCTTTGTAGTCTGTACAGCACGCTCCGCCACCCCGTTAGATTGCGGGTGGTATGGAGGCGTGAATGTGTGCTTTACACCGTGCGTTTTCAGAAAACTTTGGAACTCCTCGGCACGGAATTGCGGTCCGTTATCTGTTACCACTTCTAAAGGCAGACCATGTGCAGCAAACAGCGATCTAACTACTGCAACTGTCATAGCGGCCGTCGTCGTGTTACACACTTTAACTTCCAACCACTTACTATAAACATCAACTGCTAAAAGGAACATTTTCCCTTATTTCTTGGCGAAATCAAGATGCATCCTTTCCCATGGGTGTTCACACGTTTTCCAGGGAGTCAGAGGCGCTGGCTGTGCAGCTGTTTGCACACTTTGACAAATGCTGCACTTTCGCGCCGTTTCCTCAAGCGCTTCATCAATTCCTGGCCACCAGATCATTGACCTTGCAATGAACGATTCCCAGGTGCTGTTCGTGCAGCAAGTTCCGTACAACATTCTGCAAACATTTCGGAATGATTACTCTATTCGTCCAAACAACGCAACCAGCTTCAACAGAAAGTTCAAAACGTCGAACCCAAAAAGGTTGCAATTCCTGAGAAATAGCTTTTGGCCAGCCATGCCATATCATGTCGCGAACTACCGTTAGTAGTTTGTCGCGTGTTGTTTCACGCGCGATGTCCTTTGCTGTCAGAGGAAGATCGTCCAGAGTAGAAAAAAAAATGTCTTCAGTTTTCTCTGCTATCTCTGGCAATGGCAGTCTAGATAAAGCATCTGCATGGCCATTTGCCGTACCGGGCTTGTGCGCTATCTTATAGCTGTTGTTAGCTAGGAAAGCGAACCATCGGTGTACCCTAGCAGTGGCCACAGCACTGGATTTCCTTTTCGGATCGAAGAGCACGGTTAGAGGTTGGTGGTCTGTTAACACATTGAAAGCTCGACCATACAGGTAGTTGTGAAATCTTTTCACACGAAACACAATGCTCAAAGCTTCTTTTTCGATCGGACCATAATTATTTTCAGCGGGTGATAGTGACCGCGACGCAAATGCAATTGGTTTGTCTTTTCCGTTCACGACATGCGACAAAACAGCACCAAGACCATATTCGGACGCGTCAAGGGTTAGCTGTATTTATTTTTTTGACATCGTACAACTCGAGAACATTGTCGTTTGTCAGCATTTCTTTACAAGCCCTAAATGCATCATCACATTGACACGACCAATGCCACGCTGTTTCTCTGCGCAACAAGTCATGCAGGGGTTCTAGAACCGTAGCTAAGTTAGGCAAACATCTTGAGTAGAAATTAATCAAGCCCAGAAGGGCTTTCAGCTGAGTCACATTGTCCGGTTTTGGCGCATGCTTTATGGCTGCTACTTTATCCGCAGTGGGATGCAAGCCATCTTTGTCAACTTCATAGCCCAGGTATCTTATTCGTTGTTGGAACAACTTGCACTTATCAGTGTTGACCCTTATGCCATGTTTTCGTAGGCGTATGAGTACCTGCTCCAACCTGTCATAGCACTGCTTTCGATCTTTGCCTGCGATGATGACGTCATCTAAGTAACAGGCCGTGCCAGACAGCACGTGTAGGATTTGGTCCATCACGGCTTGAAACACTGCCGGCGCGCAGGCTACGCCGTATGGCAAGCGTCGGAACCTGAACAGGCCCAAGTGTGTATTGACAGTGAGCAGTTCTTGCGCGCGTTCGTCCAATTCGAGCTGCAAGTACGCCTTGGACAAATCCAGAACAGAAAACACGGCTCCGCCGTGTAACGTTGCAAATATGTCCTCTGGCAGAGGGAGCGGGTACTGGTCAACCTCAATTGCACGGTTTACCGTGACACGTAATCACCGCATAGCCGAAGCTCTTTGCTGTTTTTCTTCGGAACAATCACCAGAGGGGTCGCCCAAGTACTGTGGCGCACCCGGTATACAACTCCAGCTTTTTCTAAGTTGGCCAGTTCCTGCTCGACTTGTTCGCGCAGCGCGTACGGCACCGGTCGCGCCTTACAGAATACCGGTGAAGCGTTCTCTTTAACAACAATGCTTGCCTTGAAACCTGTTATTGCTCCGTAACCAGGCTCGAACACTTCGCGATATTTGTCAGTCAAGGATATTTCCTTCGTCAGTGGGCCGCCTCACTTGCATTACTTTATGCCACCGGATTTTGACTTTACAGAGCCAGTTGCGGCCAAACAACGTAGGCATTCTCGCGCCTTCAGTCTCTAGAAATTACTAAAGGCAAATGAAGGCACTGCTCATAGTAGCTCACTTCAACATCAATTATTCCTATGGTATCAACCGGCGTGCCATTGTACGTAACAAGTTTGATATCAGCTTGCCTGAAATTAGCACATGGGAAATGCTTCGCGCACTCTGCTTCCGACATTATGGAAACTGCCGCTCCTGTGTCTAGTTCCATGGGTACCTCTTTCCCGTTCAACCGTGCATTTACTACAATGGCAGGACTGCCCGAACGGTTATCGGTGTGACAAAGCGTAAGCAACTCTATGTCCGGAGGTTCCGGCTCTAATTTATGTACAACTCTGCTTTTGCACATTTTAGCGATATGACCTTCCTTTTGACACTTATAACAAGAGCTGTTCAAGAACGGACAATTTACAGGTGCGTGCCGCCCCCCGCATCGATGGCAAATTGACTTAGCTCTTTGCATCGAAGTCCTTGGTGTCGGATTGTCGGGGCCGTAGCCGCTGGATGCCCCTGCCTCTGAGCGCGGTCGCAGCTTCGCAGTGGACGTCGCTGCTGCTGTACGACTATGCGGTGCTGTTTTCCGCAACCATTCCCAATGCATCTCTCGCTGCCATCTCCATGGCTGTAGCGATGTTGCAAACATGGTCCCAGGTGAGCTCGGTGTCGGTCATCGCCAGCAACCGGCAACGTATGGCCTCGGAATTCAGACCGGCTAACAGGCGGTCCCGAAGTGCTTGTTCCAGGATGCTGCCGAAATCACATGAGGCTGCCAATTTCTTGAGCTGGACCACGAAGTCTGCGACACTTTCTTGAGGTGCTTGCTTCCTTTGATTAAAGTGGTATCTTTCGCTCACCACTGAACGCCTTGGGGAATAGTACTTCTGCAGCGCCGCCACGACTTCCTTGTACGTCGCTGTGCTGGGCGTCTTTGGTAGGAGCATGCTTCGGAGCGTCACATACGCTTCTTCTCCGATGGCGCTCAGGAATAGATGCTGCTTCTTGGCTTCGGCGACCTCATTAGCCGAGGTGTACAGTTCGAAGCGTTCGACGAAGACGTCCAAGCTTCCGCTGTTGGAATTAAATTCCTGTAGCTTGCCGACTGCCATCTTCCGTTTTTTGTTCTATCCCATACTCGTCGCCAGTTTGTTGTATCTGAGAGGGAGGCACAGGCTTCAAGAAACGGCTTTATTGTCCGTGCTGCATACTGGCAGCATAAAGCAACTATTAACGCTAGTGCCATACATGAACAGATATATATACAGTCAAACATACACTCGCGCATGCGCAACAGCATGGATATGTCACTATCACTTGATCATCTAACAGTGGTAGAGACACATGCCGTATTCCAGATAGCGACACAACAATGTTAAAGGTTGCCGTGAATGTCAGCGACGAAAGTCACCACCCCTGAAGCCCGCCGGGTTATTGCAACCCATCGAACCACCTCATAAGCCATTCAAACAAGTCGGCTTGGACATTCTTGGGCCTTTTCCTCTGTCAACCGACGGCAACAAGTGGGTGATTGTCGCCACTGGCTATTTAACCCGCTATGCCGAGACAGAAGCACTCCCACGAGCCACGGCTTCTGAGGTAGCGCAGTTCATGTGTCACATTGTATTGCGCCATGGTGCCCCATCCGCTGTTATCACAGACAGAGAGACAACGTTCACGGCACAACTCGTGGACGAAAATTTTCAACTAAGCAACACCAGGCATCGAAAGACGACCGCTTACCATCCGTAGTCCAACAGCCTTACGGAGCGATTAAACAAGACCATCACAGACATGATCTCTATGTACACCGACGTCCAGCACAAAACATAGGATCGTATCCTGCCTTATGTGAAAGTTCTATCACTAAGGTTGCTCATACCTTGTTTTACATTCTTTACAAAGTTATTCCTCGGAATTTTGAGAACGACAGCCTACAAACGTCATGAAACAAAACACCGACAGTGCATGCCTTTTATGTTAAAAACCAGAAGATCGGCCCCCGCACGAGCCGTGTTTCTACCAGAAAGCTCGCCTTCGTGCATAGAGTTCGCCGCCAGCGTTTCCCGGTAAACATTACGGTTGCAGAAGCTGCAATTGCCGGGAAGCGTGAGAAACAGTCAGGGCTCTTTGAATGCTATCGCGTTCCGCTCTTAAAGGCGAAGGTTAAGCGTCCTCCAAAGTTCTTCCGTAATCTCCTCTCCTGTACGTATTCCTTCCAGTGTGTTAGAAATGAAGTACTTCCGGAAAAGTCGTGAGGTTCGTTTCTGTAGCAGCAATGTCGATTACACGCGGCCACTTCGCAGTTCATCTCAGCCCGTTGCTATATAGTTTCTTCGTCCGAGTCTCTCCTTAAACAGATTGTGAACGGTGGTTGCAATCGACTGTTCGAATCATCGAACCGCGTCTTCTGTCCTACCGCCTCAAACGTCGTTACCTTATAGATGCCGAGTTCGCAGTTTCTTACTCAACATATTAAAGCGAAGCATTCTATGTCTTACTGATTCGTCCGTGAGCGCCGAAAACGCACTGCAGGAAAGCCAACTTACACAATGAAACTATCTGCGCATGCAATAGAACAACGGCGCACGACATACGTATCGTAGAACACTACAGTTCACATTCGCAGTTGTACCGATAAGAACAATGGAAACTGCAACACCACACTACCCAGACGAACTGTATATCTGCCGTTGCCGATACACGAGATCGGCCTTACGGGCACGATCGTGCTCACGCTTACGTTCGCGTACGGATGCCTCTTCTGCCGGACGCTGCACCCGCGGCCTACCCATGGTGACAGCCTGGAATGCATTGCGTGACGCGCGTAATGCAATGCAGATATATCCAGTTCGTCTGGGTAGCGTGTGTGGCATAATCGTTCCTGTGTTATCGTGTTTAGTTCTTGTCATGCCACGGCCACTGATGCGATGCCCTGCGCATGCGTGGCATGGACACATATGTATATATACTACGGACTAATAAAGGAGGGGGTTCTTTCCCGTTCGTTTTCAAGGCGTTGTCGTTTGTCGCGGAAACACGACATGGTGTCAGAAGTGGTCTTCGGAAGTTGGTTGGAACCACGGGAGACGTAAGAAGATACCGCTACGGCCGACCACGATAACGGGACAAGAGCTTCGAGCCATGGCGCGTGAGGAAAGTGGTATTTCGTGCCAGCTCTTTCCTGTACAGCCACCAACGAGCTTCAACTTTGACAAGGCGTCTGAGTGGCCGGCGTGGGTGCAAGAATTCGATGATTATCGATTTGCTTCCGGCCTTAATGGCCGAACTCAAGAGGCTCAGGTATGCACGCTGCTGTATACAAAGGGGCGGCAGGCAAATAACGTATTCAAGACCTTTGAGCTGTCGGAAGAACAGTCAAATGACTATGAAGTGGTGAAAAAGCGTTTCGACGCCTACTTCATTGCCACGCGCAATTTGGTCTACGAAAGTGCGTGCTTTCATCGTCGCCACCAAGTTTCCGGTGAATCGGTGGACCAGTATGCAACGGCCTTACATACTTTGGCAGATAAATGTCACTATGGCGTGATGAAAGAACGGATGATCCTCGACCATTTCGTGGTTGGACTACGTGACAGAAAGTTGTCCGAGGCCCTACGAATGGACGCTGCACGAACTCTGAAAACTGCACTGACGAAGGCAAGAATGAAGGAAGCGGTACAGCAACAACAGGAACTTCACAGCCGTACCTACCACCAACCAGCCAGCGTAGAGGTCGACGGAATTCATCGACGAGCAAGCCGGGGACGTCCAGAGGACCAATGGGCCATAGAATACGTCCGAAAGTGTGCTGCTTGCGGCAGGGCCCGTCATTTGGTGTCATCGTGCCCTGCAAGAGGGGCAATCTGCTACAGGTGCCAACGACGGGGACATTTCGCCGCAGTGTGCCCACAAAAGCGGAACTTCACGATCGCCGAAGCAAGCGCATTCGAGGTAGGCCTGTGCAGTGTTAACCGGACGGCTACGCTGAGTGAGCAAACAGACAAAAAGTGTGCTATCTATTTTGTTGGGACTTTAGCTGGTACAATTGCAAGAGCTCGTTTTGTTCAGGTCGCTATTAATGGGGCAGACAGTGTCTGCTAAGGTTGACACAGGAGCAGAGGTAAACGTTGTTCCAGTATCGTTTCCTGGCGTACCCAAGACTCTGGAGCGTTCTAATGTAATTCTGAAGGGGCCAGGCAATGAAGTGTTAGCTATGAAAGGAAAGTTCACTGCAGACATCGTGTGGAAACGATGTTTGGTCGGCGAGTAATGTCATTTTAGGCTTGCCAGCAATAGAAGCTTTGGGAATTGTGAAATTTGTAGACGGAAGTTTCGGTCCACCAAGCTGCGCAAACGCGCTTTTCCTCTTTGTTCCGCGGTTTGGGTACCATGGAAGGAGAATACTGTATTAATCTCAAAGCAGACGCGGTGCCCTATGCCATTTACACCGCTCGTCGTATACCCATCCCGCTCAGGAACGGCGTGAAACGCGAGCTAGAAGAAATGGAAAGCAACGGGGGTCATTCGTAAAGTCGAAGGGCCAACCGAGTGGTGTGCTGGCATAGTGCCCGTCTTGAAGCTGTCCGGGCAAGTGCGAATATGTGTTGACCTAACGCAACTGAATAAGTGGGTGAAACGCGAGCGATTTGTGCTCCCCACTGTTGATGAGACACTCGGGTTACGTAGCGGAGCAGCGGTGTTTTCTAAACTTGACGCGAACTCGGGATTACATCAGGTAAAGCTAAGCAAGGATTGTCGGCTACTGACCACGTTTATTACTCCTTTTGCACGTTATTGCTTTGAACGCCTGCCGTTTGGCATAACCTCTGCTCCTGAATATTTTCAAAGGCAAATGTGTGAAATCCTTGATGGAATGCCGGGGGTCGTAAACTTAATGGACGATGTGTTATACCCTCGTTACACGGGCACTCAACTGCCATTGAGCTAATGGCAGTTGATGTCAATGGCAGCTTACCGAATTTACACGGCAACTCCAACTGTCATTGACATCTAGACTATCGTTGGCCTCAACGGAGGTCGAGGGTCTCAGTTGACAGTCCCTGAACGGAGACGGGAAGATGGCAGCCTCCGTGGATGAAAACGTGCTACCCGCAGCTGCCGATGCTGCGAAGCGTTTCGTGTGGACAAGGTCCATGACGGACATGTTGCTACACGTGTCTCGCCAACTAAAAAATCTAACGGCTCCGACAGGATCGTCTAGATTCACGTTAAATTTTTTTTCATTAGGTATGTTTTGCAGTCTAAGAAAGAGAAATGTTGCAGCGAAATAATAAATAAAACAGATTTTAAAGATAACCATGCAAAAGTAGCGAGGAAATATGCAATAATTTATCGCATATTACGCTCGATTCAGCGCGCTCACGTGAAAGCAAAATTTAATCCGAAAGTCCGTGTAAGCGCAGTTAAGTCATTCACTTCAATGCCAGTTTGAAAGTTCAACTGTCGTTGATTTCGATGGTTGTTCAGGGTGACCGTGTAAAGAGGGTATTAAGTCTTTGGTTCTTCACAGAAAGAGCATGATGAGCGATTGTTTCGGACTTTAGACCGCTTGACAGAAGCCGGCGTAACTTTGAATCGCGAAAAATGTCGGTTCAGTACAAAAGAGCCTTGTTTTTTGGGATGCCGAGTGAGCAAAGATGGCATACTGCCGGATCCTGCAAAAGTTGTAGCGATCACTGATATGAATCCGCCTGAAAATGTTGCCGATATGAGGAGATTCCTTGGTCTTGCAAATGATTGCTCGCGGTTTATTCCAGACTTAGCTGAGAAGACTGCGCCGTTACGTCAGTTGCTGCAAAAGCACAGTGAGTGGATTTGGGCTACGCCTCACCAGATGGCTTTTGACAGCATAAAACGTGCTATCTGTTCTGATAGGTGTATGGCAAAGTTTGATCCACGGAATCGAACCATTCTTTCTGCAGACGCGTCGTCGTACAGTTTAGGTGCCGTTTTACTTCAGGTACAACCAAACAAAGAGGCGGCCAGTTATATTTGTTTCAAGATCACTGACTCAAACAGAAATGCGCTACGCGCAAATTGAAAAGGAGACCCTAGCTCTAACATGGGCGACTGAGCGTCTCGAAAGTTATGTGCGTGGACTGCACATAACGCTGGAGACGGATCACAAACCGCTAGTGACTTTGCTAGGAAAGACTCCGCTAGATTTGGTACCGCCGCGCATTCAGAGATTCCGAATGCGTCTGATGCGATTCAGTTTTGATGTAGAATATGTTCCTGGGAAAAATGTGGAAATTGCTAATGCACTTTCTAGAGCGCCAGTGCGAGGGCAAAAAACCAAGAACTTCCTTTCTGTTGATGAAGTGAACTCGTTTGTTGCTGGTGTGTTATCCGAGTTGGGTGAATCAGATCACTTTAGACTGGTCGCCGAAGAGCAGGCAAAGGACGAGACCTGCCGTACATTGTGCCGTTACCTTCGTGAAGGGTGGCCTGGCCCAACTTCGCTATCAAGCGTTATGAGGCCATATTGGCAGTATCGCGCAACATTGAGCGCGTGTAAAGGGGTTCTCATGCATAGCACTCACCTCGTTGTGCCGCACTCGCTCCAGAATAGAATGTTAAATCTGCTTCACGAAGGCCATCAAGGTATTATGAGATGCAGGGCGGGAGCACGGGAGTCTGTTTGGTGGCCGGGCTTGAGCTCTGAACTTGCTTCTTTGGTTGTCCATTGCCGCGTGTGTTCGCAGTTCCGAGAGCAGTCGAGTGAACCAATGATCCCAACCCAGATACCTATTCGACCTTGGCAAAGGGTCGCAGCAGGTATCTTCCATCTCAACGGCAGTAACTACTTGCTTTTAGTTGACTATATATCTCGATTTCCGAAATTGTGTTTACTGCAATCGCTCACCAGCACTGGCTTTGTGGATCACGTCAAAGACGTCTTCGCTAGGCACGGTATACCCGAAGTGCTTGTGACAGATAACGGTGCTCAATTTGTCAGTGAAGAATTTAAGCAGTTCGCGAAGGCCTATGGATTCAAAGGCGTGACGTGTAGCCCTAGGTACCCGCAGGCAAACGTGGAGGTAGAACGAATGGTGAAAACGGGGAAAGGCTACTGCTAAAGTCTCATGATCCCTATTTGGCTCTGTTAGCCTACAGGGACACCCCGGGACCATTAGGCAAAACGCCAGCGGAGCTGCTCCTGGGGTGGCGGCTTCGTACAACCCTGCCTCTCCACCCGAACAGGCTAGTACCAAAGCTACCCAACCTGAAAGAGGTGCGGTTGTGCGTGAAAAGCAGCGGAAGAATTGTGACCGCCGTCAAGCGGCCCGTCACCTTGTCCTATTGGCCCCCGGTGACTCTGTCTGGGTCAAGGACTGCAAGCGTGAAGGCGTCATCTGTCAGCAGGCAAAACGGCCGCGGTCGTACGTCGTCTTGTTGGAGAACGGCGTCCAGATCGAACGCAACAGGAAATTCCTAGTCAAGCAAGCACCAAGAAAAATTCCAGACTCGTACAACGAGACATACGACTTTCCCCCTAGCCTGGAAAATGCAGAGGTTAGCGATCAGCCTAACTTCCAAGCCCTCCAAAGTGACCCCACACCGGATCGGGGTAATGTTTCGCCGCGGGTGCCAGGTGAATGTTACACGATTCGGTAGAAATGCAAGAAAACCAGACCGGTTATGGTATTTCTGAATGTAATGCAGTAGGTTTCTTTTGACTGTGTTTATATTTATTTAGTTGGTTATTATTCTGTTAGAAAAGGGGAGATGTGGCATAATCGTTCCTGTGTCATCGTGTTTAGTTGTCATGCCACGGCCACTGCTGCGATGCCCTGCGCATGCGTGGCATGCACACATTATATATATGTATGTATGTATATGTATGTATGTATGTGTATGTATGTATGTATATGTATGTATGTATATATATATATTACTACAGACCAATAAAGGGGGGGTTCTTTCCCGTTCGTGTTCAAGGCGGTGTCGTTCGTCGCGGAAACACGACATGGTTGCAGTTCTCATTGTTATTATCGGTACAACTCCGCATGTAAACTGTAGTGCGTGTATCGGCAATGGCAGAGCCTCTGACCGTCTACCACAGCTATCACAAGGCAATACTGTGCAAGTGTAGAGTCGTCCGTGAAATTGTGGTGTGTGCGTCAAATCAACGGCTACATGATCTAAAATAAAGGCTATGTAACTTAACGAAATCTGTCTTCGTTCAACTTCAACGTTCAAAAAGTACAATCCTAAACAAGCAATCAAATCACATACTCATCGCATCGGGTCGCTCAGCATTTCTTGGTATCGTTGCGTGGTCGTTGGCTTTGGACTTTGATTCAGTTTGCATGGGAGAAAGCTTCGCGTGAAACCACCTTTCTTTAAGAAAGGGGCTTTGATTTTTAATGTTAAGAAATTGCAGTTTTGGTGCTAAGTGTGAAGCACTGGGCAGCGATAGATATAGCGTACATTAGGTGTCCTCATACTCGGACTGTTTCGCGAAGCTGTCACACGAACAAGTCGCGCGTCACTGTCGGCGTGAACTTTTGCCTTGCATCAAGCCCACCCGTCGTGAAAGTGGTGCGGGTTGGAGAGAGAGAGAGAGAGAGAGAGAGAGCAAGGAGAGGAAAGGCAGGGAGGTAAACCTGAAGAGCGTCCGCTTTGCTACCCTACACTAGGGGTAAGGAAAAGGGGAATAGAAAGAGGAAATCAGGGAGAGAGTGAGTACTGACTACACGTGGGACGATGTTCAGGGACACTATAAGCGGTCTCTTAAACCGGTGCACTTCAAATACTGTACTAATGCACGCATCGCTTTTTGTGCCAGAGACGCTTTTTGTAGCCATGGTCCGAGTATCTTTGACTCGGGGAACGGTCTCGAGTCCAGTCCGTTTAAAGTTGTCCTGAGAGAGAGGCGTTGTACGTCGCAGCAAGGACAGGTACACAATAGGTGCTCGATGGTTTCCTCGCACCTACAGGAGTCGCATGGCAGTTGTAGCCGTAGCAAGGGGTCCAACATATACAATCGGCAATTGAAGGCATTTGAACTCCAGAAAGCTTGTGATTTTTTGCGTGCAAGCAGAAGTTCCCTGGCAGTGTCCGTCCTCGCCAAAGGTATTGTACGCATCTGGGTGTCGTGGGCAGACCGGACAGCCCTGTCGGCAATGTCGTTGCCGACGATGCCACAGTGAGCAGGAATCCACTGGAAGACTATGCTATGCCCTGTTTCCAGAGCATGGTGGTGTACTTCCCTGATGTCGGATATCATCTGCTCGTAAGTTCTGTTCAGACTTGATACTGTGAAGGGCTGCCTTAGAGTCACAAAATATGACCCATTTCTGCGCCGGCTCTTCGGTGACGTAGGTAACAGCTGCATGGAGGACGCGCAGAGCTAGGAGGTGGCGGAGATGGTTGAGGGATAGTAGCGCGCTAAAACTTACTAATGTCCAGAGGGCGTGGTGCGTCTGATTAACATTATCCTCTTTCGCAGGAAAGTGTGATAACTTCGCTGGTCTTTAAGATGGATAAGTGAGCGAGTTAGTAGGCGTTCATATGGAACTTTGTGCAGTGCTCACAGTTGGACAAAAGACAAGGAAAGCGCAAGGCACATGCGCTGATTCTCAACTGACTTTATTGGGAAACGGACGAAAAAAGAAAATTAAGAGCACATAGCTAAAACACGGGACAAAAACTGGAACATTTGAAAATTTTCAAAGCGCCACGTCAAAAGCAATGCGCACCTCTGGCACTCTGTCTCAGGCTGTCGCACGTGCTGACCAAATATTCAAATTCTTTATCCCAGAGCCGTATTGATTGTTGACTCACTCAGCCTCCTCATTTCCGTCTGATATGAAAGGCTTTATAATATCATATATTTCATATCAAACGAAGATGGGTTAAGGCTGTGTGAGTCAACAATCAATACGGCTCCGCAGTAAATAATTTGAATATTTGGTCAGCACGTGCGGCAGCCTAAGACAGAGTGCCACTGGCGCGCATTGCTTTTTATATGGCGCTTTGAAACTTCAAGCGCTCTAGATTTTATGTGACGTGTTTTAGCTAGCTGCTGTTAGATTTCCTTTCTTTGTGTGTTTCCGAATAAAAGCCAGTTGAGTCTGCGCATGTCCCGTGCAGTTTCCTTGTATTTCGTCCAACTGTGACCGCTGCTCAAGCTTTAACATGACCGTTGGTCTATGTTCAATGATCTCACGAAATCGTGTATAGTATAGACTCTTTAGTGGCATTGCTATAGATATTGGTTATTTGTATGCTGAAGGCTAATGTGGAATGTGATTGCAGTATGAGTATTTTCAGTGTCATGTTCGCAAAACCATAAACTGCTTTTAATCGGATTTTGCAAGAGATCCTGTACTCATCTTCCGTTCGAGTGTTGGATTGTTACTTGAATTAAGTTTTTTTCTTTCTTTTTATACAGCGAAGTTGTCTATGGCTACGATTTGGAAAAAAAAAATGTGTCCCAGATGTTGACGAAAATCAGGTGGGCCGATCCTGGTGATTGTGCAGAAACGGTCCATGCTCAATGGCACATACCTCTGTCATGTGGGCCGATCCTGGTGATAGTGCAGAAAGGGTCTAAGCTCAATGGCATATACCCCTGTAGGCTCGGGGACCTGTAACGCGCCCTTGAACTAACCTTGTCACACGTGGGACCCAAAGAGACAAAAACAATGCGACGGAGCGATGAACGCTCTTACCCAAACGCTAGTGTATGACGATGCGTGCCGAAACGTCAGTGATAAAACGTATTAGTCTACCAACCAATAGCTCGGTCTCATTCTCTTTTGAAATAGCTATTTGCCTAACGACGTCATCAGTTGCCCCTTGGACTCGGTATGGGTAAGACCCATGTCGCTCGCTCCGAAGAGGAAGCGCTCCTTGAAGGAGTGCCGGCGCGTTCAACAGCGCGAATGGATCCGAAAGCGGCGAGAAGCCGAACACCCAGCGTGCTGCGGCCGATGGTGCAAGGTGGTGTGACTCTAGTCGCCTAAACTGGCTTTCGCTCGCACATACAGCATACGGCGTGTGGCGACGCAATGAAGTTATGTGTTGTGTCTTTTAAACCATTTAACATAACCCCCAAATGAAAAGAAAAATTAAATATAATCAAACAAAACCAACAGCTTCGCTGGTCTTCCATCTTCACATAGTGGAAAGGCTCCAATTTTTTTAAGCACTGGACACACCTTGCCATACTGGATAACCTAAACTCACGAAGATTTGGGTACTGGACTGTCGTGCTCCTATTTTTTCCCTTACTTGCCCTACTCTTTCCCTTTCTTCCTTCGCAAGAAAAAGTTAGGTCTAAGCGGTGCCCTTTCTTACAATAACCATTCATTCATTGTTCACCATGAGACGGAGCCATTTGTCGTACAGTGTTCGAGTGTTACTCTATGAATGTTTTATTTCGTAGCACCTCTACTTGAAGCATTACGCATTGAAAGCTGTGTTTTCATTGTTCTCCAGTCGCGTGTTCGACGTACTGCAGTACTTTGTGTTCAAAGCTGTGGACTCTCACAGACCACTATTCTGATGCGTTTTCCCCGAACATGTATTGTTTCTAGCAAAAAAAAAAAAAAAAAAAAATCTCCTGGGCGGCATGCAGGAATAAAAGGACTGCAAAAATAAAGAAAAACGAGGCCACTTTGCTCCGTTTGTCCAGCCATTTTGTCCAGTGCACATTTGCCGCTGTATTCGCCAATGTAGAGTTTTCGAATTTTGTTGGAGCTTGTTCTGTGGATACTGCTCCTTTTGCAGGAACACTCAAAATTTCATTGAAATACGCTTGCTGGCAAAACATTTTCTTTTGGTTCTGCCTTCCGTTCCCAAGGGATATATTGAGACGGGAGGACGCTTCAGGGGTGGGAATTGAACTGCTCTTTTCAGTTCGTTTTAGAGCTTTTCCTGTGGCTTGGGGGTTTTGTGAACGAGTGAGAGTCCGTTGATACCAAGAAGCGCTCGAGTTGGCGTGGTATTGTTGTTGCACTCAAGATAGGCGCGTAAATTTAGTCTTTCTGTAAATGACGTTGCGTCTGATTCCTTTATTCATTCGAAAGTTGCGGTTTTCCAGGCTGGTAGTGCGTGGACACCATTAAGGGCTGAAACTAACGGTTCGATAGTTTGATCTCGAAATATGCGCAAGCATAAGAGTATTTTACTCGCCCTCAGCAAAGGTTGACAAATTTTACATTTTCCAAATGTTTTTTTCCGTGCAGATGATAAATCAATAATTGGCATCAAGTTGAACGATTGCCAATTCCTTTCGCAGAACTGCTCATGTTGGTGAGCCTTGAATTGAATTAGGAAATTTTGTGATTGAATGCATTGATCGTTTTTGTGCCTGTAATAGTTAAAAAAAAAGAGTAGTTTGGGCCCTTGCTTTAGTCGGAGCACGTTCCAAGTGCGAGGAACGTTGAAGGAATAAAGTGATGGCAGTTCAACGAGAGGCCGAAAGCTTCACGATATGTCTCGGTTATGTGTCTTTTCAAGGCCAGTATGTTAAGTGGCATTTGCGAGTCATAAGTATTACGGCGTTTTTTTTTCAAATTTTCATTACCACTCCAATTGAAAATTTCTGCGGAGAATTTTCCCACCATCTACAGATGTCAATGCGTTTTCATTAACCTCATCCAATTATGTATTTGACGGCAGAACAGATTGCAAACACATTCAATTCATTCGCAGCGAACGGGGAAAGTAGAGAACGGCGGCAAGCTTCTCTGGTTGCGGTTGAATCCCTTCATTGCTGATCAAGTGGCCTTGATGGTCTTGCGAAGCTGCATTTTTTTTTGTATTAAGCTGTAGTTCAGCCTATGCAAGACAGGCGAGCACTTCGTCAAGGCGCTGCAGATGTTGTGAGAACGTGGAAGAAAATAGTAAGATATCGTAGAGATAGTATATGCAGGTTTTCCAATTCAGACCACGCAAAACAATGTCTATCATGCGCTCGAATGTGGCAGGCGCGTTGCAGAGTCCGAAAGGCATTACATTGAACTCGTAAAGCCCATCTGGGGTAGCGAAAGCAGTTTTGTGCTTGCCGTATTCAGACATCGGTATCTGCCAGTAGCAAGATCGAAGATCAAGGGCGGAGAAATATTCGGCGCCATGTAAACATGTTCGCGCGTGATTTTGTGTAGAGCACGATAGTCGACGCAAAAGCGCACTGAACCGTCTTCTTTTTTCTGGGGTTTTACGTGCCAAAACCAGTTTTGATTATGAGACACGCCGTAGTGGAGGGCTCCGGGTTAATTTTGACCACCTGAGGTTCTTTAACGTGCACACGGGCGTTTTTGCATTTCGTCTCCATTGAAATGCAGCCGCCGCGACCGGGATTCGATCCCGCGACCTCGTGCTCAGCAGCGCAACGCCTCAGCTAGCTGAGCCACCGCGGCGGGTCACTGAACCGTCCTTTTTCTGCACTAGAATGACTGGGGAAGACCAGGGACTTGCGGAAGGACGTATGATATTTTATCGAAGCATATCGGATACATTTTCTTCAATAATCTTGCACTCGTTAAGAGGCACGCGATATGGCCGCCGGTGAGCGATGTGGGAACCGTCAGTTTGTATGTGATGAGTTGCGGCAGTGGTATTAGCGAGGAGCGGCGAATGAACATCGAACAAGGTACTGTGCTTGTCCAACAAGGCAAGCCGATCCAGAGACGGGGCAGCTGTCAGGTCTGGGCTTATGGGGGCCGACAGAAGTGTGGAAGAAGCATTGGGACGCGGCGAGCATGACTCTGGTGGTGCTGTTGGAAGAGTAACAATGGCAATGGGCTCAGTGTCGACGGCGCAAGTGACAGTCGATCCACAGGGCAACAGTAGGGGCTCGGGAGTGAAGTTTAAGGCGGTAAAGATTGCAGACCCCTCCGAGGAGCGAAGGCCCGGGGGTGATCACAATCCCTCTAGACCAAGGTATGGCCATAAAGTAAAATTAATAGGTCGCCGTTCAGTGTTGTCAGAATTAACGGTCATAATCTCTTCTCTAGATGGCCAAAGCACGTAATCGGCGGAGCTGATCGACAAGACGGACACGCGCTTCGTCATTGGAAAGGGAATGACTGATAGCGGTCAGATGTAGGGGGCGCTGGCGACAAGAGATTAACGCGGAGGCACAATACAAGAAATACCATCCCAAAATGAGTTCATGGGTGCACTCAGTGAGTATTGCAAATACAACGTGATGACGAATTCCGTCAATGGAGACACGGGCTGTGCATGCGCAATCGGGTAAATGGTGACGTCGTTTGCTCCACGCAGAAGAAAGCCGCAGTAAGGCGTGGTCACTTTTCGGAAGCGGGAACATAATTTGGCACGATTGATTGAAGTAGCATCATCTGTGTCTATAAGACCTTCTACACGCACACCTTCTACAAATGCTAATAGCAAATTCGATGGTCTCTCTGGACGAGTTGTAGGCTGCCAGGCGGATGCAGTTTGAACTCCTAAAACTGCAGCTTGTTTTCTGAGTGGGCGTCAGGGAGCTGCGAGGCTGGCCGGAGTGGCGACACTGAGCGACGACGTGGAGAGAGCGATTGGCACCGGGATGCACAGTAGTGAGGCATGCCAGCAGTATAGGGATGGGAGGGTGCAATGAAGGTTGGTAGGACGTCCGCTAGTAGCTCACGGGTGTACAGGCGTTGGTATATGTTCCTGAGGGGTGTAGCCACGACGCTGAGCCTGCTGGTGCAGTCAACAAAACCGTGAGATGTGCTCTCGATAGCCACACTAATAACAGGTAGGGCGGGCAGGGACACCAAGCGGAGTAATACGGCTGTGCACGTACTGGCGGTGATAATGATGCCACAGATGCGTGGTCGGCTGGTGTAGGCACATGCATGGTGTTGATCGACTGGGGACAGCGTGGCAACGTAGGCATAGAACGAACGCCGGAAACGTCTGAGCACGTGAGATGCGAGGCCGACGCGATTTCCTCTTTAATTATGTCGCACAAGCCGGACAAAGGAGGGACAGTAGCATAGAAAACCATCTGCCATGGACCTCCTCACGAACGGTGTCGCGGATCAGTGTTCGCAAGTCTGTGGCTGTTGGCAGTCACATATCGGAGGCATTCATGCACAAGCGAAGGGACTGCATTTCCTCAAGTCGCTGGCAAATGGCGATGACGTCCTGAACGGTAGCAGGGTTCTGCGTAGAAAGGGCGTTAAAGGCGATGGTGTTTATTCCTTTGATAATATGTCGTATCATGTCGCATCATGTCGCTTTGGGACATGGTGGAGGAGTTCACGCGCTTGCACAGTGCAAGGACGTCCTCAATATACGCGGTGTATGATACTCCAGCGAATTGAAAACACTCTCCGAACATCTTTTTCGTGGCCTCTGCGCGAATAGTGGGATCGCCGAAAATCTGAGGGTGCAGGTGCGTGAATGTTGCCCAGTCTGGAAAGTCTGGCTCATGGTTCAAAAACTAGGTTTTTGCGACGTCGAAGAGGGGGAAGGGGACGTTCCTCAATTTCTGAGAGCTGTCCCACCTGTTGAAGTCACTGAATCGGTCGTAGTTCTCAAGCCAGTCGTATAGACGTCATCCCCGTGTAGACCAGCGAACACTTGTGGGTCATGCTGATTGCTGCTGACGGTCTCTACGGAAGACGAAGGTCGTGCAGAGATGGTGTTGTCGGGCGGATCGGCATTGTCCTCAGAGGACATCGCAGGTGGTGTTATGCGTCGACCCGAGCAGTGCTCCAGGGAGAAATTGCGAGAGGACTTGGGGAAACGAGAAGCAACCTCCACCACTTATGAGAACTAACTCTATTCTGGCCCAGCTCGAGCTATGACGACGAAGAAGACGCGATGCACGCTGATGATGATATGTACAGATGAGAAATATTTACGCGTGATGATGATGTGCACAGATGAGGAAAATGAAAGGCACAGTCGCACATTGCACTCCCACATATTTCAAATCCTTTATTTATTTACGACAGGAACGTTACCTAGTTTTCTACCGATTTTTACCGCCCCTGCCTGACATTTTATATACGATCAAGAATCTTCAACATACTCTTGAAACTGGATGAAAATATAAGTCTTGTGGTCCTCACAAGATTCAGAGTGCGTATTTATAATATGTGCGTCTAACGGATGGTAAAATACAGGAGTGTATTGCTTTTCTCGTAGCTGTTTGATGGACAGCTTCTGAGGACAATCTAACGGTCATAGTCAAACCGTTTCACAAAATTGGAAAGATACTATAAACAACCATCGAATAATATAGTATCGAAAACTATCGACCAACTTCAACAGTTTGTAAGATTCTCGAGTATATGCACATTCATATTTAAACATTTCTCGACGACTTGTTTTTAGGAGAGGCTTCTCGACCCGGATGCAACTAGTCAAAACTGTGCGCGCGACCTTGCAAACTCCAATAAATAACAGGAGCTAATCAGGTGCATATTCATGGATTCTTCCAAATACATCGATAAGTTCGAAAGAAGGCGCTTTTCGAATGAGGTCAGGGCCCCCTATAGTCGCAGAACGTCTCCTACGCAAGAGGCGTTCTTCACTGGCTCGCGCTTGGACCCGGCTGCTCAAGCTACGGTGATCGGCGTGATAACGCCACTGTGAAGGCCTAATCCAGACAATGGATCAGTGAAATTTCGTAAATATGTGCCTAGGTGCCTAAAAACTTGCATTTGTTGAATTGGCTCTCAAGGTACCTTTGTAGTCGACAACGACTGGTATCTAATTAGGGACCAACTCTCTAACACAATTTAGTTTGACTCTTGCACCAGCAAAAGTTCGGTGCCTGGAACTCGTCTGTTCTTGATGTATACTACAGAAATGACGTTGTGGAAGATAAAGCTAAGTTATAAGCTGATTATGGTGTTCTTGTGGTTGTTTATTAAGCTAGTGTGCTATTCATTCTGAAGTATGCAATTGACCAAACGTAGCTACGAGGTCTGTTAGAAAAGTATCCGACCTTGTTTTTTTTTTTTGCGAACACCTGATGGATATGAAACAAGCGCGCTTGCATCAGCCGAACTTGAACCTTCGTGCGCATGCGCGAATTTTTTCCCGCCTGCCGATAGCGTCAGTCGCAGGGGCGCAACGTTTGAGTGAGGTAGTGCGCAGTGCTCTCGTCGGTTTTTTTATTGCAAGGAAAATGACGGAGCGACTGGAGCAGCGCTACTTCATCAAATTTTGCCAGAAACTGGGCGACAGCCAAGTGGGAACCATTCGGATAATTCAGACGGCTTTCGGTGACGATGCTATGAGCAGCACACAGATTAAGGAGTGATACAACCGGTTTAAAGACAGCCGCACATCGGTGGAGAGCGAGCCACGCTCCGGTCGGTCATCAACATGCCGAAATTTTTTTATTTCCGGCAAATGACCAGGTCATTGCCGAAGTGAACGCTGTGGTGATGCGGGACCGTCGTGTGACTATCTGAAAAATTGCGGAAGAGGTAGGCATCAGCACTTTTTCTGCACATTCCATTATGACCGAAGATTTGGCCATGAAGAGAGTTGCGGCGAAATTTGTGCCGAAGTTGCTCACGGTCTAGCAAAAACAACTTCGTGTTGAAGTCTCACAGGGCATGCTGGATTCCACAAACAGTAACCCCGACTTCATGAACACCATAATCACTGGTGACGAGTCTTGGGTGTACGGGTACGACCCGGAAACCAAAGCCCAGTCGTCACAGTGGAAGCATTCCACGTCACCAAGACCAAAGAAGGCCCGCCAAGTGCGCAGCAACGTCAAAGTGATGCTGACTGCTTTCTTTGACTCCCGCGGTGTGGTACACCACGAGTACGCACCACAGGGTCGAACAATCACCGAAGAGTACTACAGCCTCCGTCGCCTACGTGATGCAGTGCGGCGCAAGAGACCGGAGTTGTGGTCAACAGGAAATTGGCGCATCCATCAGCACAAAGCTCCTGCACATTCCTCGCACTTGATTCAGACTTTTTTGGCGAAAAACCATACTCCTGTAGTTCAACAGGCTCCTTAATCGCCTGATATGGCCCCCTGCGACTTCTGACTGTTTCCCAAAATCAAGAGGCCATTGAAAGTAGCGTGATTTCAGACCAGAGAGGACATTAGGGCTGCAACGACAGCTGAGCTAAACTCCATTCCGAAAGAGGGCCTTCTCGGAATGCTTCCAACAATGGCAGCACCGCTGGGAGAAGTGTGCGGAGTCCCAAGGAGACTAATTTGAGGGTGATTAGGTTTCCAGTGCTCCAGTTATGCCAGTTTCTTTTCTTCGGCCAAAGGTCGGATACTTTTCTAACAGACCTCGTAAACGACGCATTCCAAAGGACAATCGCTTCGTGAGGCACTTGACAAATGTGCCTAAAAAGTTTTCTTGAGCGTTACTCAAAAAAAAAAGGAGCTGTTAAAATTCTTATCTGGGGCTGTGGATTGCTAACGATCTTAATTGGAATAATCACATCGATTAAGTAGCAGCAAGTGCTAACGCTAACGTATTTCTCCTTAAGCGGGCTCTCAGACGTTTAACTGCCTGTGTTCATTTGCTTGATTATAAAGCGTTCTTCGCGAGCACCAGCAGGTAAGTGTTCAATTAGAGCAGATTTACTATCCTCAAGTAAAAAAGCTCGAGCTTCTTGTCTTACTTTATTTATACCAGATAATTAACTGGCGCTATCAATGTGCACTTCGCTAACATATATATTTTTTCTCTCTCGGTGCACTACAATGCAGTGTCAAAATTTAAAGATTACTTCTTTTCGCATGCTCAATAATTGCTAAAGATACAAATTTTCCCCTAAAACAGGAAACGAAAGTAACGAAATTACAAATTAAGAAGACTGGCAACCATCTTTACAAATGTTTGCCTTGAATATGTGTAACAATTTGCTGTGCATAGTTGTGTTTTTCTTTTTGTACGTTCGTTTTTTTTATTCTGCATCACTTTGTAAAATCTATTTTAATTGTTACACTGTGCATTTGTACCTGCATTGCGTTATACTATGAAAACTGTAATAGCGCGTGTTTGATTTCTTAGTTCAGTTTACGTTGTCCGGTTTTCTTATAATTTATTTGTGTCAGTCTTCCTTCTGCAAATTTTATGCACACTAGATGATTATCTTTTTTACCTGCGAGGATCCCTTGTAAATAAATAAATAAATAAATAAAATAAATAAATTAAATAAATAAATAAATAAATAAATTGTCAGCACTGTAATGCCGACAAGTGTTTTATTACTTTTTTTGTTAGCCAGGATGGCTTCCAGGATACGGGGAAGGCCTCACCTGCCAATGTGCGAAGTGATTTCAGAGCACACTGCTGTGTGGCTTCTGTGTCTGCAGGGAAGTACTCTGCCAACAACCGCGCTCGTCGCTCGTCCGCACCGTCTCTTATCTCCACACGGCTCTGACCTTTATGCGCCGTGCATTCGCCACTCAGTTTCCGTTGAAGCGATAGACCGCACGTACCTTCGCCGCTGCGGCGTATGGGCTTGCTGCCAGCGTTTTGACAGTCGTTGTCTGCAGTCATTCAGTGTGATCTATTCATGTTTGTTTGTGCGCGCTCACGCCACGCTTGTTCATTCAGATAGTAATAGTCGGGCCACATTTTCCAACGCACGCTACACATGCAATGCTGCCCGGATCGGCAGTGCAGCACTACAGGTGTGTCCCTTCGCACGCGCTGCCCACGGGAAGCGCTTCTCATCAACACCACCGTTTCACACGCGCCTTCTCGTGGTCATCGAGTCTCTCTTCATGTCGGTCTACTTATGCCGCAGCACACCTGCTTACTACTGTGACATTTTTTTTTCTTTTTTTGGAGGGTAATGAGGGGGTAGGGGGGGGGGGGGGTCTTTGACAGCCGCAAACATATCGGAGGACGACGGCCACTCAGGTGGTTGCTAAACTTACTGAGCACGTGGTCACACGCGGGCTCGTAACATTTACACCGCCGCCATTGCATGTTACATCCTGCCATTCAACACAACAGCTGCAGTGCTATAGGGCAGTTTTCACCAAGACTAATTACCATTACACAATCACACTCAACCAGCAAAAAACCTGAACTTGGTCTTTTTATTGCGACAACATTCATACGGACGTTCCAGCGGCGCTCGCGGATTCGGCGTCATCTCACGGGTGTTGGCGAAAAAAAATACTAATACATAAAAAAAAGATAGCGTTTGCATCGTGCGGTGAGACCACCCAATTTCCCGCAATCCGAAGCCTGTCTTGGGCTGCGGCGTTCTTGAAATCTGAGCTAAGTGCGGCGTCCTGGACGGCAGTTGAAGCCGCGGGGGGCTAGCTGCGCGTGCGATGAACGCTGCAGCTAAACTCCGGATCCGCCAAGGCGTGGCAGTGCGGGAACCCGAGGCCGTTTCAAAGCGAAAACGCAACACCGTGCAGTTCGGGAGCATGAGGCAGACGCACATTGTGTGCGGAGTGACGATGCGACAGTGGCCATAAAAAAAAAAAAAAAAGAGCCCTGCTTTTCGTAATATTCTAATGCCTTGATATGTCTGTCTATGCTTCGCCCTCCGAAACTGCGACTTACATTAAGAAAAAAAAAAAAAAAGAATTAACATCGTCAGTGTTAAGGTCACTATAGCCGACGTCTAGATCCGAAAAAACCTTACTATTGGCTTTTTCCTCCGCTGCTTGCATATATATAATAACACAAGAAATACAATTGAGGACAGAAACAGTTTCGACAGCGATGTTTTCTCGGTTTCTTTAGGTGCGCATAAATTTTCACACGCATTAAAACACCACGGCTCTCCTATGCGACTTCTTGGCGTCGACCTAAAAAGTTTACTGCCCGCATTCATTTTCATCCTTACGCTGAAGATTGCTTCACTTGCTCCTAGCACACACACAAAAAATAATAAACAGAAAATGCGCTTTTCTTGCAGAGCTACTGCATGGCGTATTTTTGTGCATAATAAGCTCTTTTCGGCGAAAGCTTAAAAGTGCATAAACCAAGCATATTGTGGGCCTCGGACATTTGCTGACGCGCAACAGTAGAGAAAACGATAGAAGGTTTCTTTCTTCTTTTTTGTGCTGCACAATCGCGCTTGTCTATAGTGTTAAAATTCCAAGGCTGTCGGCGTTTACGACACATATTAAGCAAGAAGAAGATTGCCCAGGCAGAAGGCCAGAATATTACATCAAGTATGCACGTCAGTGACCACATGTAGCCGTGCAGATGTGTGCACGACCTTTCCATTTTGTCGCCCTCCTCCTGGCAGTTTATTTCTCCGCACTTTTCATAAATGTTGCGATTTGTCGTTCACCTCAAATCGACATGCTGGCAGGTATCTTGCCGTCCTCGACTACATTCTGGGATTGAGACGCCCCAATCATGAACAGAATAAACGCTGGTTGCGGTTCACACATGCTCTCGAAATCGTGAGTGACTTTGGAGCTTAGCTCGTTTTTTTCTATGTTGCACCAGACACATCCGGTTCTGTAGCGTTAGCTTTAAAGGAAGGTCGCCACGGCCACTATGTTCAAGAATGCCGGGCCAGTACAATTTAGCAATTTCTTTCGCTCGATTATATTCTTTTCTCACCATTCACCGCTCGCAACCGGCCGATCGACCGTGGTGATGACGTAGGTGGGACGCACTTTCGACCACTCACGAAGCGTGAACAGGATTGGAATAGAGCCGTTACGTAATCCCAGCTCTGGTTGCGTCGATGAGGACAAAATGAGTCAGTTTACAAAAGCGCAACAGATGGTTACTTTCGGCAATGTCTCACTGCCTTATATTATTCTGCTGCCTGTAAGGCAGAGGTGTAGAGGCTGGACAACAACGTTAAGATTGAGAGCAAAACGGTGTTCTTGTGTTTTATTTTTTTTTCAGCAAAAAAAAAATGGAGACAAATTTTAATATTATCTGACGAAATGTTCAAGTGTTATAAATAACTTGTGCCCGAGTTTCATATCAGGGCAGTTATTTTCTCATAGCAGGGAAGGCCGATCATCAAAATGAGCATCATCGAAAGGAGGAAAAAGAAAAGTACAGCTCTTACGGTGCGGCTTGCGCGTGATACTAAAGCAATTCAAGAAGGGATATGGAAATCTTCACTTTTTATTTAGCGTGGTCCAACTTCATAACTCCACGACGAAGATCTGCATGCGCAACAGTTTCGCGTTGCCTCCGAGATCCAGTTCCACGGCGCGCCACTGTCTCGGAGTATATAGTTTCGGCATACTGCGCTCGTCACCACTGCTCGGAAGAGCTGAACAACACGTGAACGAGCTGAGATAGACGGCGAATTTGATTTCGTTCTGCTTCATTGATTTATTTATAGCGTCAAAGGCGTTGCGGGCCCCCAATGACCATTTTTACCAGCCCACTATAGGTAATGTTGACACCGTGTGGGCGTTTGGACGCCAGAAAACATTTGTGATGACAAAAGTTTCAATATGTTTCGAATCAAGCCTCTTATGGGGGGGGGGGGGGGGGGGTCATTACAGCTCCGTATTCGAGTTCTGAAGGAAATTCACGGGCATTTGGTCTGGGCCTGCAATATGGGACTCGCCGAAATAGCTCGACACGTCGACCTGCTGTCAAGGCCTTTGCATCAACCAACCGCTCGTGAGTCTCGCGTGTCGGCTTCTGCACATACTGCCATCATCTGCCAGCTTCAAATAGAACTGGTCTGAATTCGTAAATTTGCATACAGAGCTTCGCAAAAGTGTCTCAGGTGAACGATTTAAAAAGTTAGTTTATGTGCAGTGCAGTGTGAATGCCGAGATAGCTTCAAGCAAATGCCGAGTTAGCTTCAAGCAATGCCATTGTGTTATTGCCGCTTCAAGAGTCAAGGACAAGTTTTCAGATTTATTTAGTTTGGTGTAATTGAACAAGCAGGTCGTGTCAGTATGGTATGATAAACTTTATTCAGGTATTCAGCATTTGAAATTTTTATTTAAGACACATAAGCTTCATTACTTATTTCTTTCATCATCGAGCAGACGAACACAACATGCAAGTTTTACCACATAATCATCTATTTTCCAAAATTTCCAATTTTTACTTGATAAAACGCGTAAAAATGTTGCTTTATTTAACCCAGTAAAATGTTTTTGAAATTTTGCATTTCCTATCGCAGTAGTCATTGGCGAGGTCAGTATGGTCATTCCGAGGAAAAGAGCAGTGGGAAATTGTAACTGTGGGTGGGAAACGATCAAAGGTTCGCGCCCCTGATCAAAGGAGTGTATGGTTAATCAGGCAGCTGACCCAGCGTGAACAGTACAAATAACATAGTCAGAATTATTCAGTGCACCTTACAAATAACATGGCCACATTTATTCAGTGCGTGGATACTAATTACAGACTGAGTAACAGCTGCAGAAAACAGCTCATGTTTGTGTCGCACTTTTCAAAAAGAGGATGTGTCGTAGTTTCCAGCGTATCTCACGGGCTCGAGACAGGTGACCTTGTCGCAACGGTGCTGACTACATCTTTCAAAGATTAAGCTCTGCGCCGGTCTAAAGGTGCATCATTGCCTAATTGTGTAAAAAAAATTAAAAGAAAAAGTTAACAGCTCCGAGAGCTAACGCACACCAGCGGAAAGACGTGATACGGCTCTGGGAGTGATTGCCCCCGTTGTTCCTCGTGAACGAGTGTTCGGCGCCGCTAGCGTGAACTTAAGTTAACATAAACAAGCCAAATGCCCAAATCGTTCCAAGCGTCATGCGCCTGTAAAACGACAGCCAGCGCGAGCAGCGCCTCTTCGATAGAAACGATGTTTCAAACGCACTACCAGTCACGTGTCGTGTTAAACGCAGCTGCAACGTAACAGCTGCCTGCACGATCTCAGCACATGAAACAAGCATTTTCTTCTGCTCGAGAGGCGCAAGCCAGGCGCAAGAAAACTTCTGGTTTCAACTTCCTTCTGCCAGATGGCGCCGCCTTTTCGCTTGCTGAGCTTGATGGCCATGACCACCACTCCGTTTCAAAGGGACTCTTTGAATGCTGGGGGCCCCTTTGGCTCATAACATATATCCATGCATTTACTTACACATTTCATAATACTGTACTTAGAGGTTTCGCACATTTTCGCTTCTAAAGGCTCATTCACACTGGGCCGACAAGACACCGATTTTGGTCTGCCGAGTGTAGGCGACAGCGTTTTCCCTTCCTTTAAACCATTGGCCACAGCTTTTTCCGAACTGTAAACTGCTGTCGCCAACAGCCGGCAGGCCAAAATTGGTGTCGTGTTGGCCTAGTGTGAGTTAGCATTAACACTAATTATACATGTTTAAGTGCGTCCCGAGTGATCTGACGCATGAATTAGCTCCATGTATTTTATTGTTTGTGTTAATTACCTTCCTTTATATACAGAGCCGAAATCCACTCTAATAAACAAAACACTTACTCGACACAAGTAGATGCGCCTTGTTTAATAAACTTCAATTAGTCGTTTGAAGCAACGTCCCGTGAACCCCAAGTGGCGGAAACGTTTGCCCCTTCAAAACTAGCTTTTCTGCAACGTTACCCTTGATGCGGTAAAGCTGCTTGCAACCTGTTGTTGCAGAAAATGCGTTGGGAAGAAACGGTCGTACTTGTTTTCAAGCTGTATGTGTGGCTCTTCGATATAGGGTTTGGCTGAAAGAGCGGCATAGTCATAGTGCCGAGTTCCGGTGCTACTGTGGTAGTTGTTCAGGACTGCATGCTGGGCCAGTTACTTCATACTGAAGAAATGCAGCGTGCTACAGACGGATGGACAGACAGACGGACGCACGGACGGACGGAAATATAAACAAAATGCGATGACAAAGGCGTGTTGTCGTGTTTCGTCAGCGCCCTTGTCGTAGCCTACAATTTGTGGGTAGGCTACGACAAGGGCGCTCACGAAACACGACAAAACGTCAATCTGTCCGTCCATTTGTCTGTCCGTCCATCCGTCTACCCTTTGTGGGTGCCACTGCGTTCCTTCAGAGCGATAGTGATGTAACTATTGCGCAACGGGGTGACCTAGAAGCGCCCAGAACAGTTTTGATTGATTTAATTATTGAATAATTGTGTTTGACGTCCCAAAGCTCAGCATCAGGATTTGAATGACTCTATGTCGAGAGCTACGGATTAAGTTTGGTCACGTTGGTTTCTTTCACGTGCATCGAAGTATTATAAGTACACGAGCGACAGTATCTTATACTCCTGTTACAAGACCAATTCTGAACAGGCTTGAGCTAGTGCAGATCAATCTCTATGCAAATACAGGGCTGCGAACTCATATTTTCAAGCACTCTGGGTGCTTACTTATTCTTAGTGCTTCAATGCCGCTATAAATATTTAATCCAGGTCGACTTAAAGAATTAAAAAAACAAAAAACAGAGTCTTTCCACTAAGTACTGTGAAGATGGAAGCCATAGAAGCTGTGATGATGGTGGGTCTGCTGTAGTGAATATTGCTATAGTGAATTTATATATTGTCATTATTGATTATATGGAGCGTCTTCAGAATGTTCGTCAAAGAGCATAGACACCGGCGTATTGTTTTCGCCCGGCGCGATGGTGAAGTAGTGCGTTTGCTGCGCCAAGTCCACCCCATCGTCATAGACTAGCGTATGAGCCACAGCGTTCATAGCCGCTGCACACCGCACGGCAGCGTCACAATCCTGTGAGATCTCTCCCGACCCTGCTCTCTGCGGCTCAAACCCACATATCCAACGCGGGTATGAGCCACACGTGATTAAGTTCTTACCTTCCTTCTTTCTTTCTTTCTCTCTTCCTTTCTCTCTTTTTTATTTACTTCCTTCTTTCTTTGTTGTCCCTGGCTCATACCCGCATATGCCATCGTGAGGCTCATAGCGCGTGAAAAGACAAGGACGAAGGAAGACGTGACACACACAGGCGCTAACGGATGGACAGACGTCTTCCTTCGTCCTTGTCTTTTCGCGCGCTATAAGCCTCACGATGTCATATCAACAAGCCCAAATCACTGCATTAGAGCGGGTATGCGTCACACGTGATTTTATTATCATTAATCATGACGTAACTGACGAGCATGTGATGTTATTGATGTTAGTCATTCATTTTGACACCTGTGCTAAGGCACAATTGGCGGGAAACCGCCACGCACATGGAACCGAAATGATGATGATGATAGTCATTTTCTACATGCGGACACGATCATGGGGGAACTAGCCCTTAACACCTTCGCTGTAAAAAAAAGCGAGACAATGGGACTTCTCCGACATGTACAATCAGCCAATTAGGAGGCCTACTTCGCGGTTCCAGTGATACTCTTCGAACAGAAAGTCATGCCCCTTATGGATTCACAGACACTCACTCTCCCATGAAAGACAGAAAGACATTTCTGCACTATAATAGTAAGAATGCACATATATTGAACCTGTTATCTTGAGTGCGCAGTAAACTAAGTAGCGAAAATTCCTTATTTTTGACTATTGTGTTGTTTTACTGTGACAACAGTTAAGTGCTAGAAAGTGGGTTTGCTTTGTTCGTTCGTCTGTCTGTCCATTCCGCTACGCTGACGATGTCTGTTGTCGTCTTCGACGTTATTCTGTCGTCGTCAGGCAATATCCTCAGCCTCACCATCGCCATGGGATGCTCTTTGACCTACACGGTGAGCACATGCCAGTGAGCACGTGTCTGTTCTGCGTAATGAACGAATAAATCACGACATTATATGTAGTCACCTAGTAGGTCATAATAGAAGTGGAGCACCTAAATTGTTGAAACACATCAGATGGCACATACGAACGTGGGAAAAATGCGCGGAGGGTAGCCAGCGAAATAGGCGCTTAAAACAGAGCTTTACCTACCCCCGCCACCTCATGTAACTGCAGCAATGTGCACTTCGCTTGCTAACCAGCGCGCTATCGTCAACAATGGCGCCTGGTAATTTGTTCCAAGTTGTTGCGTTTCACACAGACTCTGAGAGCGGTGGAGTCTCTGCATGTATTTCGGAGGCCACAAGAGGCAATGCTGTAGTGAGCGATGATGAGGTTGTGGGCATCGCATAGAATTTGATCTTAAAAGGATGGCGGGTGGCTGTTGTGCAAATCTTCGCTGTCATGGTCGTGAAAACAGCGTCAACGGCACAAGTGAGGCGTACACGGTAATTATAATGATGAGCCTCAAACATTGCACATACACAGAATGGAGTGTGCGCCAAAATCAGGCGGTTAGCGGAAAATAACGCCGAAAGCATCGACGTCGTCACTGCCTACACAAGGACGTCGTAACGACAACACCAGAATTCCTTTTACACCCTTGCCCGATATATAAGGTGTTCAGCGAACACTTTCAAAAATTTTATAGGTTGCCTGTGGCAGATTGCACAATTCTAGTTCTTGAGCTGGTCTACTCCAAGAGGCGGACATTACTTGCACAATAATTAAAAGGCATAATTGACTAATTAACAGAAATTCACTAATAAGGTTTTTAACTAATTACCTTGTGGCTCATATTACAATTTACAAATTCTATCCGTGGAGTTCGCAAGGCGGATACATTTGGAACGAATTCTCAGGATTACACCAGTTTCGAGGTATTAATTTCCGAACTTTGCGGAGAAATGCATTGGCGTTCCAGTTACTTTTGTGGTTCAATGCATAAAACAACGTTTAGTTAAGAAAGTAACTGGAACGCCAATGCATTTTTCCCGCAAAGTCTGTCAATTACAAATTTTCGTTCTCTTGCCAAGCTGTTGCACATTACCTTAGTTTTATGCACATATACTCACCAGGCCTACTTTTACATTTTTACAGATAATATCTTCAATCATTTGTTGCAAGTCATGTGCATCATTTCTGAACAGGCCAATGCCATAGGCAAACACATGTTGCTGAAATGCTCTCTGTTGATCCTCACTCTTAAACTTTCGCAGTTTTGCAACTCAAATACTTGTAAGCATGAAGTGGGTAGCATTGACCGGTATTTTCCCGCTTTTCCTGTGAGTAATTAGGGTTGCGGTGGAATCTATAGGCATTGCTAATATATTTAACGCACGCTTCCTGTACTCCTAGACTGCGCATTGCCTCCATGACTGCCGGTATCTCTACTGAATTAAACGCCTTTCGTAATCTATGAAAGCTATACAGAGAGGGTTGTATTTTGCAGATTTATCAATTCACTAATTGATAACAAGGATGTGATCCAATATTAAATCCAGATGCCAGCCCTTTCTCTGGGCTGGCTTAAGTGTTCCCTGATCCTATTGGAAATTACCTTGGATAATATTTAGCACAATATGCCAGGGACGCCAGGCATGCTTAGTTTAAATTACTACATTATTCTTCAACTGCAAACTCCGAACTATACGCCCCAAATATCGGGACGTATAGCTGACTTCGCTTAAAACCAGCACCTCGGAGTGTTTTCTCCTCGTAAATGTTCTGAGTGCGTACCATTAGAAAGTTAAATTATGGGGTTTAACGTCGCAAAATAACCCACGTTCTCTGAGGGACGACGTCTTGGGGAGCTACGGATTCATTTCGACCACCCTGGTTTCTAACGAGTACCCAAACCATTTGGGAGGAGAGTAGTTTTCCTGGATCGCAATATTGAACCACCGTTTGGTTCTGCAGAACCAAACGTCTTCAAATAGCATGCTATTTGAAGCGCAAGGCGTAAGCGATTGGAATAGTACGTAGGCTCGTTTTACTTGCGTTGGTTAATGCTGGCAAGCTATACAGCAGAGAGCCGAGAAAAAGTGCCCCATATAATTGCAGCATAGCGCTTATGGACTTTTGCAGCGGTCTTTCCAGCGAAGAACTTGAAAAAGTGACAGATGCCTGCCAACCGCTTTTCATGTACGTTACTTGGGAGCTTCATGAGATGTATCTGTCAGTTATGGCACCTAAGTATTTGTATGATCGGACATTCGGTATCGTTTGCCTATTGATTAATACACTGTAGTGCGTCATGGGCTTGCGCGTAAACGCCACAAGTGCACATTTCTCAGATGAAATTGCCAGGCATTGACTGCGGGGGAAAAGTGTAGTCTAAGTGGCAACTTTTCGTGCCTTGCGCATACCTGTAGGCGTGTTACTTCAGACGCCCCAACGCACATGTCGTGCGCGTACATTGAAGATTTAACTGTGCTTGGAAGGTGATCAAGAAGACCAATTAGCGTGAGATTGAGCAACGGAGGGCTCAGTACGCCACCCATGGGGGACGCCACAGTAGGCGTAAAGTAAAGATGTGTGGCCGTCCCTGGTGATCACAAAAAAGAGATCGCATATCCATCAAAGCATGTCACTACCAAGCCCCACCACTTCGAGAGTGGCGAGGACAGCTTCAAGTGTAACGTTGTCGTACTCCCTTTGACGTCGAGAAACAAAGAAGCGCAGAGACGCTTACATCTTTTTGGGTGATGAACGTAGGTGACCAGGTCGACCACATTATCAATCGATGAGCGGCCACGTCGGAAGCCCGCCGTGGCATCTGGGGATATGTTGTGGAATTCGAGGTACCACTCCAGGCGTCCGAAGATCATCCTCTCCATTATTTTGCCCACATAGCTTTCCAATGCGATCGGACGATATACGATGAAAGTTCCAATGGCGACTTGCCAGGCTTCAGTAGCGGAACTACGCCACTAGCCTTCCAGCCTGTGGGAAGTGTACCATCTTGCCAGGTTCATTATACATATCTAGTAGAACACTCCTCGCCCGCTCACCCAGATGACACAGGGCTCTCCATGAAATTCCGTCAGGTCCAAGGGATGACGCACGTCTGCACAAAGCTAGTGCTGCCTTGAGTACATGAATGGTAAATAGTAGATCCATGCGGGGGTCACGTCGTGGCGGGAAGCTGATGAAAGGTGGTAAATTGCTGGGAGCTGTGAGTTGCCCGCATTTATTCTGCGAAATATTTCAAAAACGGCCATTCGCAACTACACAAGAGGACTCGTAGCACTCCAAGCACAGCTCTACGGCACTCCCCACTCAAGGCAAAGCCGCGTACAGATCATCTGGGCCCCTGGTCACTCGGGTCTGAAAGCCTGTGAGGCCCGCGCTGACCTCTATCACACCATCTGGGCATGCCCGAAAGCTTCACCCACCATCACCCACCGCACTAACACTACACACCATAACAACGGCCGAGCAGTGGGAGACTGCTGCTCAGCTTGGACCTAGAAGAGCAGCTCTGGGCCGTCCGCATGGCCGAAGACACCGCCAGAAAGCAAGGACTGGCAGCAGTCTGAGGAAAGGGAGGACTGGGGTTTTCTTTCTAGAATCTTTCCAGAAGGGTTATTGGCGACAGAAACGGATCTGTTAGCATAAGTGCTAATCGGCGATAAAAATTACGCAGATCCAACGCAAATGTTGAAATCTTATGTGAATTAAGAACCTTTCGTGAAATGTTTAATTAAATGCTGTGATACTGTTCATCTTCTGCACCGTGTTTTGGAGCATAGCAATTACGTGCATGCCTGCCTGGTCCGACGTCAAGACGCGGAGACCGGCACCACGTGACCCACGCGACTGCGGATTACACTGCCTTCGCGATCGGCCCAGTTTGCATTACATCATCTCCGGAATAGGCCCACTTTTCTAGTGCACTGTCTGGAGGATTAGACCACTTCACTAGGTGAGAAATTGATCGAGCAGATGCACCAAGCCCCAGGAAAGAAGGCATAGAAAGTTTCGCTTTAATAAAATTATGCGCTTGCAGACGTATATTTATCGCAGTGAGCATATTTATTTACCGTTTGTTGTTTCATTGCCTAATTCCTCAGAGAACAGAACCGGCCATCGGCACATATTTCGGGATAGTGCAGATGGCTATATACAAGTCGACTGGTTATACAAGTGCTGTTTTTTCTGTGAGCTATTCGGAAAGGCAGCAGCAACAGCGCGGCCAGCAGAGTCCGGGAGGCTTTGTGAAGAAAGCTTCGTTGTAATAATTTTCTTCAACCACAACAGCAGCGGCAAGTTTACGAGCCCACAAATCAAATGTATTCGCGACTAAGTAACGGCTGAGCTTCGCTCATCATCGCCCTTGCAAGAAAGCGTAACATTTCTCCGGTTATACCAGGCTCTACATTAATTGCGCCTAGCTCAACATCTTTGTTTTCCGATCGAGCGGGTGGGGACAGAGCCAGAAAAATAAAGTACTTACCTAAAGGCTCTTTTTTTTTCTTCTTCTTTCTTGCAACTGCTTTCTGGGTTTGTAATTTCTCAACTAGAGCCAGCGTATTGAGAAGCGCTCACACCGCGACCGGCGGGCGCCGGGCCGCAGTGTGGCGAGAGAATCAGGAGGCACGGTGCACCAGCTTAAACTCTGAACTTTAATCACTGGTTAGTGTACACACGGTTAGTGAGTCCATTATGTGGCCAAGCACCTATACACAAAGCTGACAGAGAAGTGTGTTACACTAGGTGCGGAGCGAGCGAGGTTCCCGGCCACGTGGCTCGCGGCAGACCGCCGTCGTCCGCCCGGGCAGAGAAGTAGACCGCTACAGACTGCATCTCGGTGCCTTGCCTAATGCCTTGGAGAGCTCCAAGCCAGCTAGCTGCGAACCTATGTAGAGAGAGCTCTATAGAGAGAAGAAACACGAGGGGTGCAAATAGTGGAGGTGTGGTTAAGGCGGCGGGGTTGTCTTGCACGAAAGAGAGATAGAAGAGATAGAGAGAGAGACACTAGCACACACACCGCTAACGTTTTACTCGTTGTATCGACCTTTTTTTCTTGTTTGTGTGTTGCCAGGATGAACCTGTGGTTATGAGACGTGAGAAGGCGGAACCTGTGCAGGGGAGGGCCAGGGGAGGTGCAGCGGTCGCGAGCCTTCTAGCTGGGCGTCGTCCCCCGGCGATGCAGCGGTGCCAGTTCCCTTACACAACTTCCGTGGCCCGCCCGGGCAGCGCACGCACACCACCACTAAGACGCGAGAGAGCGCTCCCCACGCGCGCGATTCGTTGTTTGGAGCCGTCCCCGGGACGCCGTCCGAGGCGCGCGACCCCCGAGGCACCCGCAGAGACGCGGCCCCCCCCCTCTCTTCCGCGCAGGATCGCCCGCGGGACAGCTGACAGGCCCATGCCTCGCACATCTTGTTTCTGCCGGTTTGTAGTGGTGGCAACTCCCAACGTCGGGAGCAGTGACCATATAGTATATAGACCAGTGTGTAGAAAAAAAACCCGTTTATCTACACAATGAGTTCGTAGCTGGGCCACCATTAAAGGGTTATGAGATGCGAGGGCAACAGGGGGGTCTTTTTGAGAATCATCTAGCTGACACGCCCTGAATTTGGAAAGAGTGCTTCGCGAATATTATGCAAGCGTTCGCCAGATTAATTTTTTCCGCAGGACGACAACATCGCCTGTTTTCTTCTGACAGTGTTGGGAGCTGTGGCCCTGCTGACTCCTGAGAGCACGAGCCAGCTTGCGCTCTGGAAGCCTTTGTCTAGAACACTTGCCATCAATTTAGTCAGAATAAGCACGTTGAGAATTGAGACGCGTCCAAGAATCAGAAGTCAGATTGTTCCTTTTATTGCCTTCGCGTCAACTTAATTTGATTCACGATTCAGTAAGGCCAGCACAAATTCTCCTTTTTGCAATTTGGCGCATACAAAGCGCGCTAAGAAAGTGCTTCACTTTCCTTTGTTTTTTATTAGTGCGTTTACTCGCTTAAGTAACATTGCACTAGCTTTCGTGACAGATACGACTGGTATTCCATCGCACAAGGACATTAAATGTACTTATTGCCCTCCTGTGTACAGGGAGCTACGGTGGAACCGGCCTATCAGTCTGTGACAAGGTGGGTGGACGTGTCTTAAATCGAGGTCCTGGCCAAGGCACGTTCAACCATCTCAACCATGGCGGGAACGAAGACACGGGTCGCCTTGACTAAGACGGGCCCACATGTTCTAATCAGGCCGTGCGCCCAAGGCGACACAGACCAGCACGTCTTAATCAAGGGCGCCCAGAGCAGTCCGCCTGCTGAAACTGCGCCTCGCCGTTCGTGGGATGTTCTCTTACCGTTGTTCTCTGCACTTGCTGCAGTTCTCCGCTTAAGTGTAGGAGCCGCTAGAGAGAACGCGCACTCAGCACACACGCCGAGGTAGGAGAGCAAAGCAGGCTCGCTTTTTTTTCTTCTTCGCACTACCTTTTATTTCACCACAGTTCGAGGGTGGAAGGGAGCAGAAGAGGGGTGCGAGGCGAGGGCCTGGTCAGTGACTCCGCGACGGCGGCGTCCGGCTGGCCGGGCGCGGCTCTGATCGCATGACCGTGCGTGCGCCGCCCCGGCGCAAGCGGTTAACGTCCCACTGCATGGGTCCCCCTCTCACAGCTTTGCACATCTAGGCTTCAGAGAGAAAAATAATACATCTACAGGCACTTACACACGCAAGGGAAAAGAAAGGATGCCGGCGGCGAAACGGACCGTTTTGGAAAGAAGCAGCGCTTCGTCGAGCAGCGCAGTTTGCTCCCTCGACTCAATCGAAGAATGTTAAGCACTAATTCGCTGTCCGAGTTTGCTGCATTTTCCCGCAGTGCAGTGGAACAAGGCCACTCATAGCAATCATTTTGTAGAGTCGAAGTACCTTCCACTTCGTAAGTTTTGTTGTAGCCTTGGGGGCCCGGTAGAGCGTTAGAGTGACTCAGAGATAAAAGGAGACTACTGATAACATTGCTAACATGATAGGTACACGTTGAACTCCCGCGTTGGGAGCCAATGTGTCTTAACAGCATTAAGCTGATTGGGATGAATTCTCACTACGCTGCTCCTGATGTTGCTGTTTTTGTTCCCTAATGCCTCTTTTATTGTAGCTTGTTCCCTAATGCTATATTTATTTCATAGCTTGCAAGACTCAACAAACAGCACCGAAGGTGACGTCTCATCGCTTAAATGTTGGGTAATTTCATTCATGATAAGTATACCAGCAGAGCATGCATCCTTCTGGGTCCCTGGCCAGCACTGGTTTGGTATCGGGAAGCTGTGCTGCTTAGAAGACAGATCTTAATGTACAGCGCCACATAAGTAAAACTGTTCAAGGGAAGAGGAATGAGCATAACTTGATCTTGAGTTCTTTTTTTAGGTGTTTCAAATGCAAGGCCAACCTACCTGATCTGCTCTGAGCCTCCGACGGTGAACGGCCACTAGCAAGATTAACGCAGATGCTTCCAAGGCCACGCTCCTTTTTTCTCAAACGGTTCGTTTCAACACGCTGGTACGCAAGGCGCACGCAGGCGTCCGGTTATTGCTGTACAGAGCCAGAAAACTATGTCGCCAGCAGGCAGCAACTCTTAGCATACATATATTGTACAAAGACGCGCTGCAGACCATCTACCTAGCAGACCTTGACTCACGCGTGACCTTTGACGCTTCGCGTAAGCCGAAGCGGCGCGAAAGTAGCTTCGCCACAATTGTGTGTTGTGTTAAGCTCGCACACTGCATCTACGTCGCGTCCCTTTTCATTATGGAGCATCCCTTTGAATACATGCACAAAACAACAGGCGGCGTACGCTCGGCGGAGAGAGGAGGGGGACGTCGAGAAGCCCAATGGCTTGCGGGTGCCTCGGAAGTGCGCCACGGGACTGCCGATGTGTTGCCGCCCAACTATATTTACTGCCAGCTATAACTCTACAAGAAACGCGACACAGCGATTCGCGAAAGAAAGAATAAACACAACGCACACCGAAACCAAACACATTTTTTTTTCTTTTGCGGAAACGGCCTGTTCCAGCATAAGTATTCTTCCCCGTTCTTCTTGCTTAGCTAAAGCCCCCGTTTTTCGAAAATCCCGTGCACCATTCGCGGGTTGAATTTCGACAGCCGACGTCTGTAGCTGAACTACACAATAGTCAAATCTGCCACCCCGGCGGTCATTTTCATGTCCACAACATCAAGAACTGAACCGCTTGTGTCGAAGCCAGAAAGTTGTGTCTTCGGTTCCTTTTTTTCCTTTCTCCTCCCCGGCTTTTCCGTGTCACGCAAAAGCGGGGAGAAAAAACAAAAAAAACAATAACATACATACTAGGTCGTGTATTCACACAAAAGTCAGAAACTGCACGTCGACACGTCGCTTGAAGCATGGCCACTGTTTGCTAGACAGTTATTCTCCTCCAAGACGCGAGAGAGTCACATACGTCACAGCAAAACGGGTACACACCGCATTTCGGGGGCGAATACTGCACAACACACAATGGCAGGCAGGCGTACCCCAGAGAGCACAACGATACAGGAGGCTGTCACATATGTACACGAAAAGCAAGAAATAGACACAGGCCGAGAAGGGAAAAGGAGGGGGAGGGGTGCGCGGGCTCAGCTGCGGGCGACTCCATTGGGAGGCTCCCGCAGCTCGTCCGCCGCTCGGCCGGCCGCGCGTTCTTCCCCGATTGAGCAACTGTCTGGCGCGCTGTGGTCGGGGCCGTTTCCGGGTCCGAGAACACCGCTTCCGCCCCGGGCCCACATTCCCTTCCGGCTTCTCGCGGACCGAGGCAAAACTGCATGCGCACCGTGCCAGCTCTCATTGGACATAGGCGAAGCGCGACTACTGACGCATGTAGGTGCGTTGGCCAACACAAATGCCTCACGCGCTTCTATATCGTCACCTTCAGACCAATAAAGACTGGCTCGACGCACAAGAAAACATACGCGTCTCGGGGTTAGCCAGAACTTTCGCTGGACGCACTGGCGTCGTAGCAAAAGCGCCGGCGGAAGGCCGTCAGTGGCATCCCATGTCTGAGCGAGGAGCAGGGACTGCACTTCCAGACCGGCGTCCATACAAGAGATCTTTGGCGGTGACAGTTCACTTGGCGCAAAGAGCCCGAGCTCGTCGTTCGAAAGTGGTCAGTGCTCACAGTGCACAGCGCCAGTGCGACCACTGCACTGCTTAAGGGGAAAAAAAAGAAAAAGAAAAACATAAATAGCTCTTGTGTTTTGCATGGACACGCCGGAAACTTAGATGAGACATGCGCGCAGTTCACAGTTTGCCTTCGGCTCAGAAAAGCCAGGAATGGAGCGTAGTCGCGTACCCGACCGCGTGCGGACGTCCCGCACGCCGCGGACCGCACGGCTTAGACGAGTTCGATCGACCTCGCAGGCGCCGAGTAAAATCGTGACGCATGTCACCTATGGTTTGCGACCTTGAGAGGATGTAGCGAGCTCCCGTGAGCGCCCTTCATTCTCTCCGAAAACAAGAAAAAATAAAGTATAAATATCCCACGAAAGCTAGCTTGCTGCGCTGATGCTTCGACCTGTGGAGTGGTCGGGGTGCTTGACACCGCCACTCCCCCTGCTAGGGTCCATATAAATTTCTTATAAAACACAAGAAGATATATACTGAGAGTAGGTATAAAACGACGCCTCGCTACGTGTTTTTTATTCATCACGGTCTACTCGTCGTAAAAACCACACGCGTTCTTTTTTTCTCCTCAATGCTACTATATAGTCCCAATTTTCGGAATTCGACATCGAGGTTTACGCAGTGGACAAGAGAGGGACACGAATTCACAAGGCCCAGCTACAATACGCTGGGTGTAACTTGGCTCCTCAAGGCCCTCTAACGTTCGACGCCGAACAACAGCAACATTTCGGCGACTGCAGAGGCCCCGCGGAGGGCGCTAAAGGGAGAGCGCCGTGACGCGAACACGTGGTCAGCCGTGCGGCCCGCGGGCCCAGCCGCCGGGCGGTGTAGGGGAAGGCGGCCCGGTTCCGATGGGGGGGCGCGCTGGGAGGCAGCGCCTCTGTGGGCCAATGGCCGATTCAGCCTCGCTGCCGAGGGGAAGACGACTGGGGGAACCGGCTGTAGCCGCGTCTTTGCCGGCGCTCGTCCGTTGTACTTTAGTTTTGTATCCTTGGTGGCGTGTCTCCGAGCGCGCCCCCGGCAGGCCACCGCTGCTGGAAGAGCGCGTGTTTTGCTGGGCGCGAGCCTCTGGGCGAAAAATAGAGTATCCGTTCTAGCGGGCGGCCCGGGGAAGGCGGCCCTGTGCCCTCCCCCGTCCCGTGCGGCCTTGCTCTGCGTCGTCGTCGTCGGTGTTCTGCGGAGGCGGCGCAGCTCTGCGCCCTGCTGCTTGCATAGCTGGAGGCCCGCACTCACTGCAGTACGCACTTGCCTTCGATGCTCGATTTCAGCTCGTTCACCTGCGTCTCGATGGTGTTCCGCAGTCCTGCGACAGACACAGACACCAGGTCAAGCTTTCCGACTTCGCTCGCTGGTGGCGAATGAAGCGGAACTCAACGCGAGAAAGTATCGTTTCCGCTGTGCTCAGTCACAGTGGTGGAGCCTCAAGTGCGATTGAAAGAAAGTGTACCCCAGGATAAATATACAAGGGTTGTTCCGTGTGGGGGGCTATGATATTTAAAATTGGGTGCTCGGTGGCGCGTCAGCTATGATGTGCCAATTAAGTTGCGAAGAAAGTTTTCCTGTTTCCGTTTGCATTGCTCTCAGCCAGGTCGATGTCATTCATGATCTCGATCTCATTTATCATCCTGTATACCTGATCGGAATAAACCGATGTACTTAAACGAGAAAGACCTGCCAGCAAAAACATGTACCGGCTCTGGTTCTAAAATCTCCTGGTTTAAGCTATGTAAGATTAAGGCCAGATAACCATGACTACTCCACTGATAGAGCCAACACTAAGGAGAGTGGTCGATGCGGGACTCGCGACCGTATTTACAGACATGCCTCGACTCCTTGATTCCGCCAGTTAAGCAGGGTGCCTCGATGCGCGCGCATCGAGGCATTCAGGTGCCCTACCGCCAAGTAGAGGGCAGCACCACCTCCAGATTGAATTCGTCACCGCCTTCCAACAGCGCTTTTCGGCGGTTGCTGAGCTATGGAGAAAACTTCAATTGACGAAGTGATGATTGCACGGTTGCACTGCTCATCGCTGCCTTAAGGGTCGTCCTCTCGGCTGAGCCCGTGCTCGGAGGCATGTCGAGGCCACATTTCATCGTTACTCACTTGTGAGATCATCCTGTTCCGCGGCCTCGTTTTCCGCGGCGATCTCCTCGGGTGTCTTTTTTCGCCGATTGAGACTGCCAGCGGCAAAATCATCCACCTCGGCAGGCTTCTCTTCCTTCCTTCTTCTTGATGCCGTACTGCACAAAGAGCCAGGGAGGGGAAGAACCATGAAGGATCGTTAAGAAGCGCTTAACAATAGCGTGACACTATAGCCAGCAGCTGCATATACAGTCTGGTATCTGCTTCAGTTTTGTCGGGACAAGTGATACGACAGTAGAAACGACATTTTGATTCTTCAAAACGTGAGAAATAGTTATCACGCGGTAACAATTATCGGCCACTATCCATGTACTCGATGGTTTACTTGTGGTGTAACTTTGAAGATCCGCATTCGCTACCATCGTCCAGCGACGCTTTCGATGACATTGTTGATAGAAAGAATGCACTGGTTGAGGGCAGCTTAGTACGCTTGCGTGACAAGACAAGCACCACTCTACGCTAAAGTGACAGTGAACAATGACATCTCAAGTTGAACTGATAGTGAATAACGACATCTCAAAGCTCAGCGCTCACTTAACGCGCTCAACGAAGCCCCACCGTCCGTAGGCATCGTACATATACGTAATGTTTAGTTGATGTTACTACTACGTACCACAGCCTTCAAGCTTGGAACTAAAGCTAAGTTGTAAGCATGACAACAATCATCAGTTTTATGCAACGGTCCTTCATTTTGTCCATTATCAGTGCCGATGTCCGGGGCTTAATTAGAAAGGGGAACGCGGCCACTTGCTGCCAAGTCCGCTCGACACGGTAAAAAGTACACCTGCCGTAGTGGCTCAGTGGGGCTATGGTGTTTGAGTGCGAGGTCACGGGTTTGCCTTCCGGACGCGACGCCTACATAAAGTGAGGACAAAATCTATAGAGGCCTGCGTACAAAAACCAACCAACCAACCAACCAATCAATAAATAAATAAAACATCCAATAAATAAATAAATAAAACATCCCGAGAACACCTAAGCACTTATGAGTTATGAATTGCGAAAGTATTAATGTCCAATTGAACGCCACTGAGCGTTCCTTCGAGTTATGAACTCCTCGGCGCAAGCGAGGAAGTTAAGACGCTTGACCAACGCCTCCTAGATAGCACAAGCCCGGTGCACTTCGATCCGTGACGTCATGCTACCTTGTCCGACTGCCATAGAATCTAATGGGGACGCTCCTGAGTAAGCCGCGGTGATTTTGACGTCACCGCTTTCACCACGTCGGGCTTGGCGATGACAAGTTCGGTCCAAGTAGCATGACGCCATAAAGCAGAGTGCACAGGGCCGCGATTTTGTAGCGATGCCTTCCGCTCGATTATATGCCACTCTTACCATCCACCGTTCACGGTCGGCTGATCGCTTTGATAACGCGGGCGGGACGTCGCTCTGACCCCTGACAAAGCGCGAAAGTGCGAAAAGGAATATCATCGGAGAAGGAATCGCTACAAATCGCGGCCCAGGCCTGCTATCTAGGAGGCGTTGGCTTGACGCGTTTGAGTTGGCTTTACCGAGGCCACGGTGTAAGATATATATCTTACACCGTGACCGAGGCGCAGTTAGAACACAGGCAAGAGCTTGCGCGGACAAGGAAAGCGCAGATAACACAGGTTTCCGACAGCGAGAGCGAAGGTGACGTGACGTCGCGACGACGCCCTTTCCCCTCAGGCAACACCTGGCGCGCTATTGAGACAGCAGGGCCGCGATTTTGTAGCGATGCCTTATGACTTATTCTACTCTAGTCTTATCATCCACCGCTCACGGCCGGCTGATCCCGTTGATAACGCGAGCGAACCGTCGCTCCGACCACTGACGGTATTTGTAGCGCTGCCTTTCCGGTAATAATGCCTTTTCGCGCTTATCGCGCTTTGTCAGTGGTTGGAGCGACGGTTCGCTCGCGTTATCAACGGGATCAGCCGGCCGTCAGCGATGGATGATAAGACTAGAGTAGAATAAGTCATAAGGCATCGCTACAAAATCGCGGCCCAGGTTTTCCCTTTCGACCGCTCTGCTCCGTCGAGGCGCGCTCGTGACGTGGCGTCGCAGCCAATAGGAATTTAGTGTCGTTCTTCGCTTGTCCAGACGGCAGTCGCCGGCTTTTTCGCTCAATGGGCCATTTGATGTTTTCGCATCAATAAATAAATGAACCAATCAAAGTGGCACGCTTTGCAGCGCTTGACGTCAGCAGCGTGATTGATTTGACAAACGATGGGCGCCGCTCTGACGGGCATCATATATATCTGAGGTGCCGGGCCGCGGGAGTGGCGCCCAAACTGCACCCATCAGTCAGCATGCGGCATGTAACATTGAAAAGAAAGGTGTCACAGAATCAGTGCGCCCTCTACAAAAAGCGCAATTTGCGTCATCCCGGGCGGCGTGCTTTTTTTTCTTTTCTTTTCTCTTCTTTTTTTTTTATAAGGTTAATCCTTGAATTGAATAGAAATGTCCGCTCCCTACGGAGTCGCATGAGTTGGTCATACTTTTACGAGCCACCTCCTTGGACAAACGAAGAAGACGATGATCACCGGGACGTTCAACGGGACCGATGACATCGACGTTGGGGAGTGGCTGAACACGTGCAACGCCCCTTTTAAATGTAGCACATTTCATCCAAATTCGGTGCAGCGGTTTCCTGAGAGAGAAGCCTTCCTGCGTGTTCGGAAATGTTGTATTTCAGTAAGGCTTAGAGCTCGCCCTCCCTTATGACTGGTGCTTCGGAGCATTTCTGAAGCGCTGCAAAGTTCGTGTAACCTTCGGCGTGAGAAAAAAAATATATATACACATATACATATAAAGATTATGGATAAGATAGGGCGGAGCGGTCGGCCGGAGAAGCTTGTCCCTGGCATGCTACTCCACAACTGGGATAATGAGTTAAGGACAGAAGGAAAGGGAAGAGAGGAAAATGAGTTGTTGCTGTTGCTTCTGCTGCTATTGTCGTCTACGTCGGCGCAAATTAATTCTTTGCGCCGATGGTCACATTTTTAGTCAGTGCTCCGAAGCCCTTCCCCCTCGTTATATATTTGCGTATTGCAATTTTATGATGTGAACAATGCAGTTATGGCTCTTAAAACAGTAAATAAATCACTTAGAATACTTTGAAGCATAGTGAAAGTAACTCAATTTTTTTTTCTCCTTCCTCCGATGGGCATGCTTCCGTTCGGCGAGTTTACGACGGAGATTCCCCCTTTTGTCTCTGGCAGAACAAAGCCCGCCATCAATTGCGGCATGTGCATGGTTCCAAGCGCAACGACTATTGATATACCTGTCCGTCGAAGGCCCTGGTTATGCGTTTCAATCAGGCAGGCCGGTACGGCGGACACGGCCCGTCGCCGCTCCCTCGCCCCTCCGCTGATGTTGCGAGGTCTTTACACGTAGAACTTGGAGGCCATTTTAGATGAAAGGCAACAAGATGGAGAATTACATCTTCATCCGCTGCTTGCGGTTAGGAGCACGAGTGCAACGACAGACGCTCTTTTGTGGCATCTCTAGCTACGTAACCGCTGCTCTGAATCCCCACACCAGTGTGTTTAGGGATATTGTAAAAAAAAAAAAAAAAAAAAAAAAAAAAATCGGAACAAAAAGGAAACTCGCCACCCGGATCCTTGCTGCTAGGTGTTGGAAAATTTGAGAGAAACTTTCTTTCAATAAAAGGTGTCTGTGCTTTTCGTAAACTTGTTAGTAGAGCTTAAATTATACGCGACCGTTTTGTTCCCACGATTCCTCGGGGAAGCAGTGAAATACCAAAGAAATAATAAAAATAGATCATGGAAGTTTCCTCTTAATTTATTTTAGAGCTCAACGCCTTTCTTCTTTTTGAGTCCGTATGAAATAGTAAAAGCACGAACAAATAAAGGCAAAAGAAACTCCGCCGTCGATTGAAAACCTCCCAAAGAATATTCTCGATAACGATGTCGCGAGCAAAACAACAGTCACCCAAAGCACGTTTCCAAGTTTAAGAAGCTTGGGAGGAGAACATGCACTGGCACACTATGGGCTCTCACGAGCCACGTTTCCCTCGGTGCTCTAGAAAATGGCTGGCGACGGCGTTTCAGCGAGCACAGTTTCCGAGAGTGTCTAGCCATGTATAAACGGGTGGCCTAGACGCACGCGTGGACGCGGACAAAGGAAGAAAGCAGAAGAAATGGAACATGGCTGCCGATTATGTGCATTCTGCGCCGAATGGACTCACACAAAAAGGCGCGACTCATCTCGAAACAAAAACAAAAATCGGAGAAAGAACACCATATCGTCTTGCTGCGTTTCCCAGCCCCTCTTCTCCATTCCTGTGTGTTACCAGGAAAACCAAAGCAATACGGATGATACGGGACGATGCAAAAAGCTATCACTGTCTCGCGAGATTCACGCTATAAAACAGTATAGGCGGCGTTTAAAGCTCAACGTGAGCCAGATGCACGCCGTTGTATAAAGCGCGGTGCTGCATTTCCTTTTTTTTTTTTTTAAATGAATGAGCGCCAGCAGATAATTTTTTTCTTCTTTTGCGCTTGCATGCATAGCCTGCTGTGGAAATGACAAATATTCCAATCGCGAAGTGTCGTGCTTTTGCACAAAGAGACGTTTGTTTTTCTGCGCTTGCCAAAAGCCATAGGCACTACGGATAAAAAAGAAATACTCATACGTCTTCTTCGTTCGCTCGTACACAAAGTCACTGCATAACGTAGAGCCGCATGCCCCATCGGCTTTGTGCTCGGCTACGGGAAGATCCTCGTTTGTCTCAATATGCAGTGTCAACCGTGGAAGTGTCTCCGCGTAAACTCCTTGCGAATCTGCATGTCTTCACCGACTAGATCACTCGCAACGGAAGAGGCGTGATCACGATGACAGCGACGCTTTCTAGGACTGTACTGCCAAGTGCCACGCCTGATTGTGAAAAATTGCTGTTTCCCAAATAACGCGGTGATTTACAGCAAACAGAAATTTAGCTTGAAGAGCAAAAAAAAAAAAAAAAAAAAGTCGCAGTTTGCATATCGAGGTAAAGGAAAGCAGGAGCGATATTCAGAAAAAGCTGTTACGCTAGAATTGTTCGTAAGCGAAAATATCAGCCTATCCTGACGCTGGACATATTATGTTAACGAAGGTGATTAGCCAATGGCAAAGAGGGCTTACGAACTGAATTCGGGGTTAGGGACCGAATGCGCAAAGATTTCGTTCGTGAGCGCTTTTTGCTATTAGACGGCTTCATTCGCTAATGATATACGTCTATAGCATCTCGATTGGCTGGAAATTTCTGGAAATTTCTCTTACGAACAATTCAAGCGTAACAGCGTTTTGTGAATATGGGCCCAGTTCCATAAACAGGCAACGATACTACATATAAAGCGACAGCGGTGCCACTTGCTATAAATACTTGGCAGTTTTATTACTTTACGTTGTAGTAACGGTATAGACGGCCCAAAACCTAAAGCAGTTAAGCAGCTCGGGGTAAGCGGCGATGTCGTCTGCCGGTGCGCCGCGTATAAGCATTTCATGGTAACATGCGCCCTGACACTGTAAGCACTGAACAGCACCAAACATGACGTCAGGATCTCTAGTTTACGCTCCGAGGCTTAAACATTTTCTTTTGCGTGCGTCGATTACCGGGGGACGTTCAATCGCTCATTACGTCGCACAGTGAGCGCTCCACACGGAGCTACCGTTTCAAAAGCTCCCTTCCGCGTAAGCTGATCGAAGCGCGCAGCAGTTTGCGTAGGATTTTTCGGATTGTAGAGAGCGTTCGGACTCCGCTTAGAAGCGCTCACGGCGGGCTGAGAATACAGAGATATGCACGACCTCTTCGAGTTCCGGCAGCGCTTTGAATGCCGCGCTTATGTCAGCTCTCAGAGGGGAATTCACTGTCGTGTCCATGCAAGCACAATGGCGAAGATCCAAACATCTCAGTCGCAGCTATACATACAGAAGGAACAGAAAAGTAAGGGAAGGGCAATCGGTGCGCTGTTGATTCGGACGACGGAAATCCTCTCTCCGAGCCGAAAGAGGCAGCGCGTGCGTGCGGGTGCGTGGGTACCCGTGCGTGCTCCTAATTAAATTCCCGGTGGGTCTCACGCACGCCTCGGTGAACACACGTCGCATTCGAGAGAAACACGCGAAAGTTCCTTATTCCTTTCACCGCGGCTGCGCTGCTGCTGTCGGCTCCCGTTTCCTGCGCTGACAAGGGTCAGGCCGACATGGGAACCGCACTGCAGTAACCGCGGTGCGGTCAGAAGGAAGCTGACCAAGTGGAGTGCTGTGCTCCCGTGATTTCGTGATCAACATCCCCGTTTTCTCGCTATTGCTTACCAGCGGGCCCGGCTTCTTTTTTCGTTTCTCACCTTCTTTCTGGCAAGGCACCGGTTTTGGCGTTTTTATTATCTTTTAACATTTGGACGCGCCTGATTAAAAGTCGGCGCACGCTGTGGACTCAGAAATCAAAACTCTTGGTACCCGAATACGGGGAAAGATAAACAAGGCTGACGAGGCTGCGAGGCGTGTGCGTACATACGTGGCATCCGACTTCTCCTGCGTCTGAATTCAGAAAGCTTTTGCTTCGTGAGTGATGTTTGCCATTGGCCGGGCGCCTTAGTTTATAATATGTTAAACATGATGATTGGCTGGCATTTGCTCTTACGAACAGTTCTAGCGTAAGAGCGTTTTTTATGAATGCGGGCCCAGATTACCCCCCCCCCCCCTTTTTTTTTTTTTTGCTTACTTGTAATTCGTTGTGGATTGGTCAGAACTACAAGAAATTTTTCTGCCGAACACCGCAGCGTCGCGGGGAGTTTAAGACGAGTCCAGCTTAAAAAAACACGCTTCGGTCTTCATCCTTTTATATGCGTGCTTAAACACACACAGATATACACACAAGAAGAAATGATAGAATAAAAACAAAAGCAATGTCACGCGGACAGGCAGAGAGGGCAGTAAATCTACTTTTTCGTTGCTTTCAAGCTTTCGTAATCATCTCATCATTTTGTGTGCAACTAATGACGGCAGAAACAAGATAGTTTTAGCCAGAAGCTACTCTCTGACGACAAGGAGGTCTACCTCTCAGGCATGTTGTTAAATGAAACTCTACTGCTGTAGTTGTTTTTTTCTTTTCTCTCCCTAATTCTTACTACTTCTTTCGGATTTTAACAAGCGCAAGTCATTCTTAAATTATTCCGCGAAATGAGCTGCAGAAGCTTAAGCTCACCTGGAGGGTCAAAACGCTAGGTTAGAAAAGCACTTGACATTTGAACAAGCATGATTGATAAGACTAGCGGAGCCAGTCATTTTTGAAAGCGCGTCACGAAGTGCTTGTGATGAATATGAGCTATTGTACTTCGAACGCGCCTGCAGTGTGACATTCGCCAATCCTCGTCTTACTCATGTCTCTTTACTGCGCTTTTATTCACACGTACATTAACTATTCCACATCGCCACCCCACACGTTCATTTCCATTGCAACACGCCCAATACCAGGCAGTTCGCGTTATCACACGTAGCAGCTACACATCACACGCATTTCCACTGCTCAATTTCCACAGTATTTTATCAGCCCAAAAACTATATAAATATTCACTTAGAATACTTGTACATAAATCTGCCAGCGCAAAGCCAGTTTCCTCACTTCACGTCTACCCAATTCGTTTCTAAAACAGCCACTTTTTACCGAAGCCTAGACCTATTTGTGGCAAATTTTCGAGCAATTTTTCAGTCACGCTACTATGGAATTCATTACCATCTCATCTTAAGGTACCATCTGACATTTACGGATTTAAAACAAACCTCCGTAAATCGGTGTACTCGATGCAATCATTCCACCAGTTGCCGTGTTTGACAACCATTGTTTTGGGTTATTAAAACTATTTTTGGGGGGTGTTAGCTAGTGACACCAGTAATACGCAATGTTTTGTAGTTACGTATAGCTGCAGCGTATTTAGGTTTTGTAATCAATAATAACGGGGGGCTGCCTTCTACGCTCTATTGACTCTGGGACGTCCCTCTGTATGCATGTATAATCCAGGTTTGTAACCATATTATGTGCAATAAAATGAAACTGAAAACTGACGAGTTTATATGCGGCCTGGCGCGCGGAAATTGTACGTCTTTTGTTTATAGCCCCGCCGAGGTTGATTGGCGGTCAGATGAGACGGAAGTGCACAAGCTTATAGCTTGGGCTTCAATGTTCTCCGCCTTTGTCAACTTCATAAGGGCGCCTTATGGATTGAAAAGTGGCGAGAACGCGGCCGTGACTCGTATTCGCGAATTCAACTGGCGCGTTCAAGTCAGCTGTACAGCACGTTTAGGTTATCCCGGCACTACGCGGGGATAGAAAACTCGCTTTCTCTCGTGCATTCCACGCTGGCTCGAATACTGGGCCTCAAGTTAATTGTGCCTATATCAATGAGAACGCACGTTTACTTCTTTCTTTTTTTTTTGGTGGGTGCCAGGATAAATTTGAGCACAGAATATTTCTATATGTTGGCCGCCCTATATGACAGGTAAACTAATTGCTCCCTGCGGCGTATTTCGATTTTAGAAGCTTCAGGCAATGCACGAAGCCGACTGCAGTACCAAGCAGGGCGATGCAGGTAGGAGAGTGATCCGATATAATAAAATTTTACCGTAGAGAATCTTTCCTGCATCACTGCCAATTAAAACCACAAAAAAGGCGCAGGAAGTTTAGTATACGAATAGCTGACCTATCGGGTTTGTAGAACAAGTTGGTTTCGCAGGCGAAACCTGATACAAAGGCGAGTGATTTTATGGGAAACTTAAAAAAAAAATACAGTATTTCGGATCTACAGACGACAGCACCTAAGCGTCTCCGTTAATTAAGCTGCACTTGCTCATTCAGAAAGCTGCGAAGCAGGCGTTAAATTTTTTTTTACATATGCGATTTGACACGCATTCAGTTTTTTTGGTAGGCTTAGGTGAGAGGATGTGAAATCGCAGCGCACTGCGGCAGAAGAAACAAGAGAAACCAACGTTAGGCGATGGGGATGGAGTTGCCAAGAAGAGCACAAAAACGTATTTTCAATTTGGCCATCTAGGTGCTCCTCCTGTAATTAATGTAGTCGAAGAAAGCACGTGTTCTGTCACCGTTCGGCGCAGTCGAAGCGACGAGAGCAGAGAATGGCTTCCGAAGCGATAGTCACTCCTTCCGGTGTGCCAATTAGGAAAAAAAAGAAAGGAAAAAGAGAAGAAGAAAAAGAGGAATCATGAGTCTACTATATGCGTTCGTCGCCAGCAGTGCTGTGTCCGTCATTTCACTTGTTCGTGTTGAATTGGAACACTGCGTTTACCTTCCTCTGTGTCGTGACTTCCTTTGTTCCTGCACAGCGGTCGAATGCTCGTTATTCCTGCGCTCACGTCATACCAATTATGTCCGTATTGCTTCGTATATATGAACTCTTGCTAATTTATTACTTTACTTTTTCGAAATTATCGTATGTTACAAGAAGTATAGTAGGGGCAACTTAAAGGCGCTGAGATTAAGGCGCTAGCCTCAATGATGCACGTCGTCCCGCGTTTTTCTCAGCCGCTTTAAAGGAGGTCCTGCGAAAAAGAGAGATTTTACACAACACTTTCGCGTTGCACTTTCGTGTTGTGTAAAATCAGAATCTCGCGCGTATGATCATGTAACTTTCATATGACCTACAGCTGCGGTCACAGCGGTGGTGGGAGTGGAACAAGGGGCAGTAAGGTTCTAAGACGGTCCGTTAAAATCGCGACCATTTTGGATGCACAGTACGCGAATGGGATTGATCTTGTAAGTAAATCTGCGCGAAGCCGAATTATAGACTTCGGTGACCCGACGACAAGGGCTCTAAGTTGGCCACCGCCAGGACTCGTAATGAAGCCCCTGGGCAAGTGTAAGTGCGCGCAAACAAAGAACGCTGGGCCACGCATATAGAAGCCCGACGAGAGTAAAACTCTTTTCCTGTCCTCCCTCCCCCCCCCCCCCCCCCCCCCCCGCCTCTCTCCTTAGTTAAGCGTCACGCTGCAAAAACACCTTTCTTTTCTCTTCTTGGATGTCATTTCTCTCCAAGGCGCTCCCTGCGGCCACATTATTTGCGATTCTCTTAACCAAACGTGAGGCCCGAAAGCCAGCCCCGCCGCGCATGTAACCACCCCTGGAGCCTGGCGTCTTTTCTCGCAGGCCGTCTCTTCAAGCGGCCACTCATGAACGCGCCGCTGTGGACGACGGAACGCCCTGGCGTCGCTCGCTAACTGTGATGCAGTGGGAAAAGAAGCAGCTTTGATCAGAAATTATTTAACGACGCTGCGGCTTTTCGCGCGTCACGCAGCGGAAGGCGACCGCCGGCCAGCTGAGAGCGGCGCAGGCGCAAGGCGCTCGTGAGAAGAAAAAGGCTAACTGGATTATATAGGCTCTTCAGATATTGTTTAGGGGAGGTGGCTCGGCAACGGCCGGCGGCGAATAACGTGAGCTCCTGCGCTGCGTGGCTCGCCGAGCGGAACATATTTAAGACTGCGCCTCTCGGCGAAACAGCGCTAAAGGCATTTCTGCAAGCATGGCGACAGAAGGGCGGCTCTTGCTTCTCCTTCGGTGCGTTTCTTTCTTCGCCGCTCGCAGGAAACGCGGAGGAAATTCGAGAAAAGGAAGCGGGCGGGCTTGGGTCGTCCGTGCCCGAGAATCCGAACATCGTGCACGGCGCGGTTGGAGCGTTTCGGCTTGGACTATTTTTTGTTTTAAACACTGTGTCCTCGGACGTGATGTTGAACGAGACGCCCTCGATGGGCAAGAACAAAACAATACTGCGGTTGCCGAAAAAAAAAAAAAAAAACACGGAAGAAGAAAGCGCCTCCTGGAGAACGGAGACAGGACCAGGCCGAAGGGCGAGTGGTTGCATGGATGGAGACATTTCAAAAAAAAACCTTTTTGGATGCAGATTTCCTGCGTTGCATTTGACTTTTGAGCCCGGGCGGCTTGGGACGGAATCGATATTCCATTGCTATTCCTGTCGGGTAGGAGGAATTGAAGAGAGCGCGCAACCACTGGAGACCCCACAGCGCGCAGACAACGCGAGAAAGGAGAATAGGAAGGAAACAACAACGGAGCCACCGGAAAGACGAGGAAAAAAAAAAAGAAAACGCGGCAGCGACCCCAGGGAGAGGGATGGAAAATATAGCAAGAAGCGAGTGGAATAGGAAAGCGGAAGCCTAGTGTCGCCTAAGCGGAAGAAAAATTAACGCCGCGGAAGAAAGGACGCCTTCCCTGATCGGCTGTTGCTTTGCCTGACGGAGCGCGCAGCGAAGCCCCTCGAGGGTAGGAAAGACAAGGGGACCTCGCGTCGGCGGCAGCGTCGCCTGTCGAGCGCCCCTTCTCGGGGCTGGGAGAAACGCGGGCCTCGCGACCGCAGCCTGACTGGCAAGCGCCAAACATCCCGTCGTTGTCGTGTCCGTCTGCGACGACCATAAACAGGATTGAGCCGCAAATGCTCGCGTGCGCGCTCCCCGCCCGTGGGGAGGAAAGAGTCGCCAGGCGGCTACGCGCGCCAACACGACGCACTAGCAAAGTGGGAGCCCCGGCGTGGAGACTGTGTGCACAACAAACGGGAGCTGCGCGATTCATGTATTCTTTTCATTTTTGGCCCCTTTCCTTCATCTGTTGCATCACGGAATAAAGTCGGAAGGCATGTTAGAGGTGGTCGAAGGAGCGAAGTCACGTCATTTGTGAGCCCTCTGGCCGAGTCGATGCTGTTGCAAAAAAAAAAAAAATCTAGAAGACAGCATCAAAGCAACAGGATTGTTAGAACAACGCTGGTTCGGCCTAGTGCTCCCGTGTTACATTCGTTAAAGGGGCGTTCCATCAGTGCAGTCTTCAACTGATTGTTCGGTGGTGCCAGGTTGAAATATTTTTTTTATGCTGGCCTATTTTTATGACGCTTTTATTGCCAAGTAAGAGATCGAGAATGACTTATGATCCACTCCTTCCCATAATAATACATCAAGATGCAGCCCCACATGCTTCTATAGAGGGACAAGCTTTTCTCGTAACTATTTCTGTTAAATAAATAAAAAAAAGATACCGCAGACATTGCAGGAATGGTTGACCGACCCCTAACCAGTCAACAATGCTGCGTTAGCCAGGCTCGCCACAGCCCTCGGCCTCATGGAAGAAAATGACAAGGTAACAGCAGACGGTCGCGTCCTCAACCAGATACCATGCCTCATGAAAAGCCCGAGGCAACGAGGATCCGGACAATAGGCTAGAGAGTTAAAGTTTTATCTCTCCGTCTCTCCGACAGTCGCTCTTTAATACACAGGCTTAGCGAGTGGAGGTAGTTGTTCTGATAGACTTCAGCGCGCATTTTTTTGGGCCCAAGTGTCCAGCATTCGCCAAATCCACAACTGCAAGCGTCCAGCACGGATCATATCTCGGACGAGAGAAGGGAATGGCTCCCGCGTTAGAGCACTTCCAGTGCCATCATGGCCCGGCCAAAGCTGCGGACACCAAGCAGCACAAGGGGGGAATGAAATAGGGGCGCCAAAAATTGTCGAAAGCCAAGCGGCAACGTCGGCAAGTGTGAGCAGAATACTGCCACAGCTGCAGCGAACTCTGTATGTATATTGCAGGATTCCTATACGAGGAGATTTCGTAGGCGTAAAGTGCGCGACCTCCAGAGCCAGTTGGACGAAAGAAAACAGAGGGCCTGTGCACTCATGACCACGCGCAGCACACGATCTATGGAATTTATTTTCCAATGTCGCACGTTTCCTGCATGTAAACGAAACACGATAAGAGAATATGGTGTTCCTAGATTTCCCGGACCTGCGATGATACTTTTTATTTTACAATACTTTTCTTCTTCTTATTACTATTACATGAAAAGGAGTTGCAGTCACCATTGCAAGCGAGTAAACCTCTTTCTTTAATTTTCTTTTCAATTAAATATATATATATATATATATATATATATATATATATATATATATATATATATACGGATCCAACGCCTATCACTATAGTGAGTTGACAGCTTCCCTTCTTATAGTGAGTGATAACGTCCTCTCAATATAGTGAGTTGGCTTCGGTTTCTACGAGAAGACAAGCTCGTCTTGCGTTCTCGTCACGCTGGGCTCGTTATTTCGACCGGTCTTCGCGTGCCCACTTAGCGACGTGGTTTAATTAAGATCCTCGAAACTTCTCCGTTCTCTACATTTACACGTGTCAACACCAGCTGGCTGATTACCGCTGTACCTGCCATAGTCCTAGTTTACGGCTTGCGCCTTGGACATCCTACGCGTATAGGCCCCATTGTTTTGCGCGCTCGATATATAGGCCGACTTTCTGAGTAGTCGGGCACGCCGCGTCGATCCCCTCTGTTGGTACGCATTTAATTTCCGCGAGTGCTTCTCAACTGCCACGTGCCTGCAATTTCGCCTTCTGCTGCTCTCATCGGAAACGTCGGCACTTCTTTAGTTCTTTATTCAGCATGTCTAAACGCATCGGACAACGGTGCGCCCTTACCTAGGCCCAATTTGAGCCGCGCAGCGAGCTTATTATATGTTTTCAGTTGTTTTTTTATGTTTGGGGGCGTTCGGGTATAAGGCTCATTTTGCGAAATTACCTGACGCAGCTGGGTTCAACGTACAAAGGCCGCGAGGCTCCATTATGTGTTTGTTCGTACGTCGGCAACACTCCAACGCGCTCGATATTATGAAAGCCTGGGAAAGTTGCGTATTTTTTTCTCGATATTTTGACATGGTTCTACTTTCCCGCGTTGCCGCATAATATATTAATGTTAAAGACAAAATGTAGCCGCTACATTTCGCATGCATGGGACCAGCCTTACAAGAAAGGAGAGCTCCCGCTTTGGCCACTGCGGACAAAACAAACGCACACAACAGCGGATGCTTTGTTTATTTGAAAATAAAACAGAGGCAAAGTCTCTAGTTGATTCGCAATGAAACAACGTGCTTGACGCTGCTGAAATAGGAACGACGGAGTCCCATCCACCGGCACGTTGCATGCGTTCTACAGTGGGTTTCGTTTTCATGTCCCTAAATCCTCCGTCTTCTACTGGTCCTTCTCACCTTTACCCATCAAGTCCTAAGCGATTTTCTTTAGCTGAGTTCGCTGCCCTAATTCCAATGAACGATCTATAAATTACACGTCCGTCGATATTGGTAAAATGTACTCATAATGGTGCAAACCGACAATGAGATATGTGCTAAGGAGAACCTCTCTAGAGCAGATGTCCCAAAATGACGGGTGTTCCTTTCCTGCATATAAATTACGACAGGGCGAACGTGAGGACTAAACCTAGAAGTTGTGCGAAAACATTCTACACAGACGGTTAACATATGAGACAGAAATGACATAACCCATAATGTTTCATTTGTTTCCCGTAAATGCGAATTAACATAATTTATACTACCGCCACGCGGCTTTTAAATCGAAGGAAACATCCTGGGGCCAGGGCCCGAATTCATAAAAACTTCTTACGCTAGAATTGTTCGTAAGAAATAATTTCAGCCAATCCGTATGGCAGACATATCATTAGCGAGGGCGGCCAGCCGATGGCAAAGCGAACGAAAGAAAAGATTTGTGAATCTGGGGCCAGATTTACAAAGCTTTTCTTTCGTAAGTTCACTTGGCCATCGGCTGGCCGCCCTCGCTAATGATATGTCTGGCATCCGGATTGGCTGAAATTATTTCTTACGAACAATTCTAGCGTAAGAAGTTTTTGTGAATTCGGGCGCTGAAGAATCCCAAAATATTCTTAAAGGCTGCCAAGTTCCGCAGCGGTTTAGTTTTAGACAAACAGCAGCAAATCGTCACTCTGACAACGAACTCCTACGCGCTGATTATGTTTTTATATTCATCTAGAGTTCGCCTACTTTTCGCCTCTTAAAACTTCCCCCTACGCTGTAGCCTCGCTCATAAACCATTCATCCACCCCATTTGACGTGACACTGAATAAATTACTATTACGAAAAAAGCCCAAGAAGTCGCGTACATATGTGCCCATTGTTTAAATAAGCTATACTATTGTCACTGCAACGAGGAAGCACTTACCTCGCCGTTATCATACTTCATTTCTCGGACAGCTAGTGAAAGAAGCCTTCACTATGCTTTGGCTAATGATCTACAACTGATTGCAATTTTTCAACGTTGACTGAGTAAATGAAAGCTAAATGAAAAATTGCGCAAGCTTAACTTTCCGTCTTCCTAAGGAAGATTCGCCCGGTCAACTTTAATATTTCTCGCAGCTTCACCGAGTTTCAGGGGGATTCTCTATTTTCCTTATTATTTGATTGTCCCGTTGCGTAATCGAAGGTCGCATCACTGAAATTGCCGCTCACCTAGGCCATGCACGAAATTTATCCGAAATTGAAGAGGGAAGAGGACGGGAAGAGATGATGGGCGATATCCAAAAAACGAGAAATGCTGATAAGGAGTAATGGCGGACAAGAAACAGAGCGACCGTGAAGAAAACAGGGGCGAAAGCGAGGAACGAATATCCCCCCCCCCCCCCCCCCCCCCCCGCCCCCCATAAGTGAGAGTGGCAACAGCGTGTGCACGGGGAAGCCATTTGCGATACAGTAGAAGCCCGACGTGGCGTGCGTATACCTGTTGCGCAATCGCTTTCGCATTAGCTGTTGCACTATGCAGGTAAACGGAGCACTCTCCCATTGATCAGCATTGTATCACCATCTCTTTCTCCATTTCAAGATCATTTTCGAACATTAGCTCTATTCCTTGCGCTCTCAGCTACAGCGAATTTGGAAAACCGACGAAAGGCCACCGTGACGGGTAAAAAAAGAAATGCGAGACGTTTTCGCGTCGCATCCAGAGTTATTGCTCGAATGATTCAACAACTTGCGTTCCCTGAAGGTTGCGCAACACGCTGCTTCCTAATAAGATTATCTCAATATGAGGCTCTAAAGGCAACGTCGTCCGGGCGAGGCAATCTGTGCTGCGGAATAGCCGGCCAGTTTTCTCCTTCCGATCCCCGACAATTGTTGCGCGCCAAAGAGTAAAGATGATATTACGAGGCCTCGGCGCTAATGTTTGTGGAGCCGGGGTCCGTGAGGTCGGGAAAAGCCGGCGTCTCTATTGACCTGGAAGGATTATGAGAGGCTACCGGCAGGCTCGACGTAGCGCCGGTGCAGCCATAAAAGAGCGGAAACGAGATCTCGACTGCTGCGTTGACGTACATTGGCAGCAGCCAAGCCGTTACTACAGCATTGAAGCTTTTCGGGAAAGAGGTACGTGGGGAGAAAAATAGCGGGCGCTGATCGCAGGTAATGCCAAAGTGAACGGGACAAAAAAATAAAAATAAATAAAACACGCCAAACGCAGTGGGCGGTTCAGGAAGCGATATTTTTTTTTTCGGCGGGCGTATTACACTAAGGCCTCTCACTAAAGATAAAGAACAAATTTTGCGGAAAGTGCCGCAGTCGTTTCGAATGAATTTTCTCCAAACATTGCGCAATGTGATACGGATCCGTAGGAGGGTCCTTTTTATGATGATTTTTCGTGATGATTTTGTTGTACGCTACACGTCTGACCCTCCATTGGTCACCGGCCTTTCTGAGTTTATTTGAATATTACTTTGTATAATATTATTTCCGCGGTATAGTGGCTCGATCGTCGAACGGCACCAAGAATAGCGCTCTGGAAAGCTTCCAAGAATGGTTATTACAAAACGTACCGCACCAGTTCCCGAGTGCCGCGGGTCCCTCGATGGCTGCGGTATAAAACGACTTAAGCCCGCTTCTCCGCACCCCTATATGAGATCTTCGAGTAAGCCTCCTTCAGAAATTGAATACCATAACGGGAAGGTAATCTTCGTTGGCTTTTTGAAAACTCTTCCGCCGTCCCAGGAAGGAAAGGAGAAGGCCCACGGAGCGGCGAGTCGGTGGCCGTTACCGATCTCGGGCGCCGAACCACCGCCGCACTCCGAGACCGTCTCACTCGTCTCTTTATTCCAGGTCTTCACTGCTGCGTGCCTTAAAGTCCAAGGAAAGCTCACAAAAGGAAACGGCGACGGGAATACGTAAACAGCGTACGTGGGAAAACTGCGAGACGATTCCGGCTTTTGCCCGTGGGGAGCTCAGCGCACGAGCGTCATTCTTTGAGCGGGGTTTGCATGGCAGCACGGCCAGCCGTTGGTGGGTGGGGGGGAAGCACCCGGACTTGGAGTTTGGGCGTATACATTTAGGGTAGCGTCTTTTCCGGTTAGAAAAAGGATCGCTTGACGCGAGCTCCGGAAGTGAGCTGGTTTGGCGGTAGCGGTTTATACTAACCTCCCTCCCTCTTTCAATCTCTCTCTCTCTCAAGCACGCACGCACGCACGCACGCACGCACGCACGCACGCACGCACGCACGCACGCATGCACGCACGCACGCACGCACGCACGCACGCACGCACGCACGCACGCACGCACGCACGCACGCACGCACGCACGCACGCACGCACGCACGCACGCACGCACGCACGCACGCATGCACGCACTATAAATAAAAAAATAAAAATAAAAACTGCTGATATCGAGACCACAAAAAACTCTAAAACCCGTGATACGACTACCCCAAATCCGCTAAAACGTCGCTAAATGCTGACGACAATCAGAATCAAGTTCAAAATATGTTTGATTGCGTCTATGTAAAGCACAGTTTTAAAAAAAGTACACTTGACAGGAAAGTCTGCCTTTTTTCTTCCATAATGGAATAAAAGATACAAATTATCAATATCAATAGGCGCTTTTTTGTGCGTCTGTGAAGTGCGGAAACATACTGCAAAACGAAACTAAAAAAAAAAAAAAGAGCATGCTTCCGTGAACTAAAATCACTGGCCGGAAAAACAGGCTGAACAACGGGGTAGTGATTACAATTACAGAATAATGTTCTCTCTTTCATCTTGATATGGTCATGCATTCTCTGCGTATATTTGTTTGCAATTGGGCTGTGTCTAGGGTCAGTGCCATCGCCGACCTCGTAGAACTCCATTGTGCCGATTTTGCGCAATTTATCGTTTCTTCAGAGAGCAGCCCGCGGAGTAAAGATGACACTTGTGATCGCAGTGACCATTCTGTTTCCTAACTTGGATTTATTTACATTCAGCTGGCTGAAAAACCGGCTCAACTTCCGCAGTGAACCATGGCAACATCAGTAATGATAAAGAAAAATTAGCCAACTCCCAGAAGGGGTTTCTGTAAAAGGTATTTTTGTATTTCTTCACCAAGTCCCAGAAGAAAACCGTGTCTTCCATCAATCAGTCTCGAAGCGCTGGCTGCTGTAGCCATTCCTTCCTGAATTTGGAATGTATTTCCCCAGAGTCATTTCACGAGGCAAGATCCCCTAAAGCGCGTCTGCGATAATGGCGAAGAGCGAAACTGCTGTAGCTATATTTCGGAGGAGGCATGGAGGCATGGAGGAAGTAATACGAAGTACACTGCTTGTGGATGATGATAATCCCCTCTTACTTCCGAAGGAGCACGAATAACCTACATGTTTGCGACATGCGAAGCGCAAATTATTGGAAACAAACTCAGTTCAGGCAGCGCAGAAAACCGCTAAATTTAACGAGAAAACAGCTAACTTGGCAACACTGGCACGCACGCACAGACAGACAGACAGACAGACAGACAGACAGACAGACCAATACGACGAGTGGCGCAGGCTAACACTCCCATTGATCGGTTGTGAAAAAAAAAATACATTTATTTAAATACCCTCAAATGGTGCAAGGAGGGACAGCCGTCAGCGTACCTTAATTGGTAGAGCATCGCATGCGTTGTGTGGAGACCGTGGGTTAGACTCCCACAGGCGGCAGGGTTGTGTATACTTTAAGTTTCATTTCAGTCTTCCTTTCTTAAGAATGTGCAGTTTATTTTAAATTTAACCTACCTTCATTCTTAAGTAAACATTAAAAAAAATCTTGCTGTCTCTCCTTACCCCTTACCCAAACTGGATATCCATCTTCCGGAATTGTACAGGGCTATTTTTCTGGGCTTCTTGAGATACAGTTTGCCCGTACTGACCAACACTTGCCAGACACAACTACGTGCTCTACAGGCTATTCAAGTTCGGGCTCTAAGGGTTTGTCTAAAGACCTGTAACAGAGGAACTTATTTTAGAATGCCGACATCACAATCCACCGCAGCGGAGGGCGATGAGGGCACTGTTGCAGTTTTTAAGGGCAACAGACTTGGACAAGCGGCTGTAGCCCGGACAGATATTTATCGTGCTGCAAGTGCTGCTGTGATGTGCCACCTGTGACCGATTGTGGTTGTGTATCTGTGCTCCTTTCTTTCTCTATCTCTACTTTCCTGTCACTTTACCTCCCCCTGCCCTCTCTCCTCAGTGCAGGGTAGCAAACCGGATCGTCCCATCTGGTTAACCTCCCTGCCTTTCCCCTTTCTTCTCTCTCTCTATCTTCCGGTTAACCTCCCTGCCTTTCTCATCTCTTTTATCTCTCTCTTTCTCTTAATAAAAATGAAACAGACAGGATTGACTGAAATTTGATGTAAAGAAAAATTCTAGCTTAAGAGCTTTTTGCGATTACGGGCCCAGATCCTCGGCGCCACGCATCTCCCACAGCCTATCTCGCAGGCCCATAGACCGCAGAAAACGAACTAGCGCACTATAGCTGCCTTTAGCGCAGACATCCGTAGTGACCACTGTCACCAATATATTTTGTTCTCACAGTGGGCGACCGTTCATCTTGAGATGCGCACTGCACGACATTTGCCAATCCACACCGTAACGCGGACTAATAAAGATCAGCCTCGCATTTGCCTGATCGCTACCGCAGATGTCACAGGAATGACTACAGGCTGTTGGAAGAAGAAATGAATAAAGCCTAGCAAATAAGGCACCAAGCCACAAGTGGTAAACTTTCTTCACTCCGTCGAAGTCCACGCAAAAAACGAAGCTGCAACTAAGGGGTCATTGCGTGTGGACAAAAGTTCGTGAAAGTGGTCGGGTTCCACAAGGTTAATGCTTATCACGCACCATGGGCCACGTTTATATACCTGCGGCATACGTTTTCGAGAGTGGGGTCAAAACTTATCCGCAGTTGTGGGGCAGATCGAGCAGTTTGGTTGACCCGAATTCTAGTCTCTGTATTTAGTACAAACTATAGATGCTGTAAAGAATGGCGGCTCTTGGAACGGCTGCTATCATGCTCTGCAAATTGACAGAAAATGGAGTTAAAGGGATCATTAAATACGTTCGATTCTTTTTATATATACACGAGTCCCGAAAGCATGATAACGTGGGACTGGTCGTATGCTATAATCCCCGTCGAAATGAAATCACATTCGCAGCGACTCCAACCTAGAGAACAAAGCTCACGTCAGCAGAACGTCGATTATTGCTTCATAAGAGGCAAACAATGGGGTTCTTAGTACCGGATTGGCAACATCTGTCAATATTGCGCCCTCATGACGACTGCTAGCCCATAGCACCTTCCCTACTGCAGACAGGTGTATAGGTTATATTGAGCCGAGAGAAGGAGCAGTCGGCCGGAATAGCATATATCTCGGGCCTGCTGCTCCTCACCGGGGAAATGAGAAACGCGGGGAAAGGAAGATGGCAGGCGACGGTGCAATAGCAACGCACCACAGTGAGGCATCGATGCAATGCAGGGCAGCTAAGCGGAACTACTTCTGCTTAACGGCCCTGCTTTTCTATGCATCATATACCCAGCTCCCTGTTACTCGATCGAAACCTACGTGTTAAGTATTGGGTTCGCTAAAGTGCTAAGAGTATGCTTTCTAAAAATCGGCCACTAAAATTTCATGAATTCGAATGACAACCGGTGGCACATTGTGAAAATGCACCAAAAATAACTACAGCTAAATTAAAATAACAGTTTTTTCAGAGCTAAGCAATGTTGGCGGCAATTTACGACCGACAAACTACGCAGGAATTAATGAATAAAACTGTCATAAGTTAGGAAATTCATTATTTAAGTACAGGAACAGCATCCGATCTCCTGCACTGTACACAAGACGTCCGGAAGTACATGCAGCGTGGATAACATCTGAAAAATAATTGGCTTTTAGCCATAGGCCGTAGAAATTACTTTTTTCGGATATCAAACGAAAATTCTCATGTTTCGCTTTAGCTTTAGCGAGTCTTATCGGTGTGAACAAAAAAAAAAAAGTTAATTTTCTTTTAGTACGATCGAACGGATTACAAAAGAACTCATCATGTCGTAAGTTATTCATACGTAAGTAGTGTTTTACATGAGGACAGTGAAAAGTGGAAATAAATCTGGGCCCGTATTCGCAAAGAGCTCTGACGCTGGAAATGTTCGTAAGAGCGGCTTACAGCCAGTCCTTTTGCTGGACATACTATTAACGAAAGTTTTGTGAATTCGGCCCCGGTTGTCGGATTCGACAACAGGGGCCGTTGTGGAATTCGAACCCTGTCTTCGCTATGTCTCATGCGCCTGCTGTGTCCGTGTTGTAGCTCCTGCGCTGCAACAAATTCGTAGTGTTTTACATTAGCCTGCTACAGGTCCACCACAAATGCAAAACAACTTCACCTCGCGCATCGCGAGCCCTGTCACCACACGATAGTTTCTTTGAGAATGTTTCTTTGTTCCTTGCGAACGCCCTTGCCAAATGTTATATTATACGTGCACTGTGATAACACGGCTGAATGAGAATCAAAAGCTCTGTGACATCGCATCATTGTGCTCTAAGATTAGCGTTCGATAACTGTGATGCTGCAATCGTCTACAAAACCTGGGCCCGAATTCACAAAAGCTTTTTACACTAGAGTTTTTCGTAAGGAAGAATTTCAGCCAATCCGGATGCCAGACATATCATTAGCGAAGGCGGCCAGCCAATGGCATAGCGAACTTACAAATAAAAAGTTTTGTGAATCTGGCCCCTGATTCCCAGAGAAAAAAAAGCGAAAAAAAAAAAAGACCATCTTAGTTTACTAAGCCAAAACAGTAACTCCTTTTAAAAGCAACACACTTACCATTTGTTCATTCCTCGCCTCGTTGTACTATTATGAGTTTCCTGTGAAAAACAGTAAGCCACTTGGCCTAGAAGCTGACATTTCTGCAATACGAGCACTAATGAAGTCATGGCAGAAAGGTCACGCTTCATGGGCAAGAGTGCTACAAATTGACCGCTTAGAAAATTTCTCTCGCTTTGATGAAACAAGGTTCATGGCACATCACGAAAGTGCCAAAGCGGTCGCATGGATAGTTGCAAGCGACCTCGGGGTTGATCGCTGTTCAGGAGGTCTCAGACATAAGACCGCGCTGCAACTTGTAATGCTGTACGAAGGGTTAATGTCTAGGTCTTGTAGCTTACAGTGGCTTTAATCAAAGTTATGCCGAGATGGCTTTGGAAAGAAACATAACAGGTCACCGCGGCTTATTAATACCGTCTGTAATCAGCGAAGAACGCCACTTTGTGCAAGGCTGTGGCACTCATTGCCAAAGTCAGACAGCTATAGGCGTTATTCAATGCCTTCATAGTGTAGTCAGATGAAGCTTCTACGAATTTTCTGAGAGAGAAAGAGACTGCCTGATATATAGATGCGTCTCTTCTTGCTTATGGACCCTGCGCACCTTTGACAGCCAGCGGAATCGTATCTGAGCGAGGCCTCTTGGCCCTTGGAATAATGGACAGCTCCCCAGATTTCCCTAGAACGCCTACCACGTGTCCGCGGCGCTGGACAGCGTCTGCCTGGAATGAGTGCACGAGGCTGGGGGACTGGCTGGGTACCCGCCTAATAAGGGCGCCACTTCCCTATGCCGCGGGGGCGACGGGAAGTGCTGTGGCTCACCTTGTCTCTGATCTGCTGCCTCATCTTCTCACGTTCTTCCTCCATCCGCCGGTGCTTCTCCTTTCGTCTTTCCTCGGCTTCCCGTAGCGCCTCGAGCCGCTCCTGCTCCGCTTCGGCTTCGGCTTCTTTGTCTTCCGAGGTCTCCCCGTCCCCTCCGATCTGGCCTGCAGCAGGGTAAAAAAAAAGAGGGACAAAGCAGGGCCGTCAGTGGAGCGCTCACGTGCAGGGACACACCGTGCGCGGTTTCGAGAGCGCGCTGACTTGTGGACTGGAGCAGCCCCACGCCGCCGAATGCCGCCGGCCCTTTGGGATGGCGAGCCTGTCTGGCGCCAGGTGTTCGTGGCGCAGGCTCCTACTTTTCGATCTCAACTGCGCGCACAGCGCCCGGGTCCTGCTGGAGGGGCGCCTCGCGCTCAGCGCCGCGGCCGGCGGCCCGCGGAAGGCGCCGCCGGCGCCGCTCTTTGTGCGCGGGGCCGCGCGGCACCAGTTGCGCGATACGCGTACGCTTCGCACCGACTCGACAGCGGGCACAAGTCGCACAACGGCGGGCGTGAAAAAAAAAAAAAAAAAAAAAGCAAATAAAAAGAAACCTACTTCTAATTATTCCGAGTGTACGCGGGACTGTTTCAAAAGAGAAAACAATTTCTACTTAAACTTTTCCGTTAACTAAATTTTACGAAACTTCCCCGCAATGTTCGTGGCTTGAAGACACGAAAGAGAATTCGAATTTCGCAGGGCTTAATGCGGCACCGACAAAAATTCTTCTTCCAACGCGTCTTGCAGCTGGGGCGAGTCACTTATGAATTCCAAACACCTGCTCGTCTCACGTGTTTCACTCTCACGAAAGAACCCTCGATTGCGCTCCGCAGTATTGAGGGAACGAGAAAATGTCTGTCTACTTTTCTTTCTAGAGAAAGCATTCCTTACTGCGACCTCTATCAGGCTTTGTGCGACTTCAAACATAACTGGAATCTCAGATTAACACAGCGTTGAGAAAGAAAAGTGAAACTGAGCCTTTATTCCGTCTCGAAAAGTAGCGTTTCTTTTCATGTCAGTTTCAGTCATGGCGGCTTCTATCCTCATTCCCAAGGATCTTACGTAATTTAACGTGTTCTCCATGCGTTTTACTTGCAGGTACAAACTTGCATACCACCACTTTTTAATAAAAACTGTGTTATATGGATTTTTTTGCTGGTACATTGAGTTTACAAAATTCACAAACTGAACTGTACATGCTCCGTTCACTCTAAATGCTGCTGCTAGAACGCGTTGTGTAATATTCACCGTGTTACCTGAAAATGTAGACACCTGCCGTGGTTGCTCAGTGGCTATGGTGTTGGGCTGCTGAGCACGAGGTCGTGGGATCGAATCCCGGCCACGGCGGCCGCATGTACTTAGATTTAGGTGCACGTTAAAGAACCCCAGGTGGTCCAAATTTCCGGAGTCCCCCACTACGGCGTGCCTCATAATCAGATCGTGGTTCTGGCACGTAAAACCCCATAATTGAATATATATATATATATATATATATATATATATATATATATATATATATATATAAACATGCTAAACGACTTGCAGAAAAAAAAAGCACAGACATTATTCAGAGAACGTGGTTTGTTTGTGCACGGGTCTCTGCGATTTATGCGATCAGCCCGAGGCGCGAAAGTTCTCAGGTTTTTTACTCTAGCATGTAAATTTGGTGCGAAGCTCATATTTCTATTGTGGATCCAACTTTACCAATTTCACTGACACCTTTACGTGAAGTACGCGCGCATCTGCAAAGTTATTACTCACAAAGAATGCATCGTTTTGCCTAGGCAGACTTTCTTCGTGGAATTCGTTCGGTGCATGCGGTTACTCGTTCGCACCCGTACTTCGGCCAGTTTCCCTTTTAAGGTTCGGAGCTCACGCACAGCTTTTACACCGGCGCTCAAGCATTGTGCTGAACTCGCGCCCGAAGGTTAAACCGGGGGGGGGGGGGGGGGGGGGGGGGGAATTAATAATGCCGAAAGTCCAGCAACTAATAAGCACACCAAAAGGAACGCAACTCACAAAAAGAAAGGAATCCCGGAGAGAAAGCAAAACACAAGTGACCCGAGGCCCGTGCTACGCGCACGCGACGCTCGATACGAGAGTGCTTTCCCTGCGCTGAGCCTGCCGGCGATCGGGACCGATTTTCAATCACTGCGAGGCCCTGGCGTCCTCGTGGAAAGCTGGCGCGACCCTCTCGTCCGTTTTGCGTGCACAGAGCATTTAAGACCCCCTAGAACATCGAGCGTAGCGAGGTGCTTACACGCAAGAGATGTACAAAGAATGAACTTTCCACTTTTGCGTAATCCCCCCCCCCCTCACTCTACGGTTTTGCACGACGTAGACTGCTGCGAGCTGCCTAGATACGCCTCGCGCTGACAGAGGACAGACGAAAGAAAGTGTCCTCCTGAAGGAGTAGTTCCTGCAGCTCTAATGTTGGTCTGGCTCTAATCTTGGGCTGCAGGCAATTTTCTTTTTCTCCTATATTACCAGAGAAAATAGATAGATAGATAGATAGATAGATAGATAGATAGATAGATAGATAGATATACAGATAGATAGATATTGAGAAGCGAAGAGGTCGGCTAGAGGAACTTTGTCCTACTGCTCCGAGTAGGAGAAGTGGGGGGGGGGGGGGGGGTGAGGAAAAAAAGGAAGCAGAAAGAGAGAGAGAGAGAGAGAGAGAGAGAGAGAGAGAACGCCGTGCCTCGATGCTTACCTGGTGGGCAGGGAAGCTTTTCTTTATGTCAAAATTAAGTCATCATAGTTTTTTTTTTCTGGATCGGGCAGTCTCTCTCAACTTGTATGGAGGTTGGCTTGGAGAATATGCTGTCACGTATCATGTATACGCATATTTGAATGGGTCGAGCAGCGCGAACGGCGCTATGGATGAGAACTCGGCCTACAGTTAACTACGTGCGACTTATTACAATGTCGACCATGACCATGATCAGGAATACGAAACACAAGGTTATTTGCTGTGGCTGAGCAATATGCGGGACTTCGATAACATGCTTATAAAATGTTGTGCATCACGCGCGTGACTTCGCCGATAGAAACTTACAAAACATGTTTAAGTGGCGGAAAGCACTTTTCTTCTGCGTTACCCGCCGCAGTGGTTCAGTCAGCTAAGGCGTTGCGCTGCTGAGCACGAGGTCGCGGGATCGAATCCCGGCCGCGGCGGCCCCATTTCGATGAAGGCGAAATGCAAAAACGCCCATGTGCTTGCGTTGTAGTGCACGTTAAAGAATCCCAGGTGGTCAAAACTAATCCGGAGCCCTTCACTACGGTGTGCCTCATAATCAGAACTGGTTTTGGTACGTAAAACCCCAGAAAGAAGAAAGACTTTTCTTCTGCGAGGTAAACGTTCCTAGGTTAGAGATAAGCGTCGCTTACGCGTGGAGCAGTCTCCGACAAAGTAAGATGGAAATATATATATCACAGAATTTCACAGACAACGCCGTCTCTTTGTGCCAATGACCATTGAGAAAATTGGCGCACGCGTGGTGTGCTGGTTAGGCAATGCGAGAAGTGCTATTATGAAACTGTTTCATTTGAAATGCAAGAAGCGTATTTTAAAGTTCCTAGCCGGAGTATACGATCTGTAAGGGGCCCCGAAAATAGCAAAGAGGGAAGATGCAGCTAGATTTTTACGATGTGCTGTAGTTTCAGGATTTGCGCGTGCTCACGATTACAGTACAGTGTGAAGAGGCTGGATGCAATAGACTCCGGCGAGGTGGAAAAAAAAAAGAAGAAACAAAAAAGCGAACTCGCCCGTTTATGTCGCTGAAGACCACTCTGTGGATGCTATTCGCACACGGTGCTTTATTAACTCGGAATGGCGCCAGTTAGCAAAGAGGGCAGCTGCTGCCCAGAATGTTGGCGGCACGCTCCACAGTATTCTGGCGATCAGACTTTTTTTTTTATCCGAGAAATCTCACAGATAAAAGAGACAATCATTCAGCGTCGCAGATTCCAGTTCTTCTACGGTCTCGCAGCTTCTTTCCTCTTGTTCGCAAACCGCGCTTTCCGCTTAGCTGCGCGAAATGCGGAGGCAGAGACCGGCGCCACTATGCTTCCATATTTCTTTTATTTCTCTTCACGTGGAGAGATGAGATAAAAAGAGGTCGGATGGCAGCGTTGCCACAACGCGGCAACTGCGCGGGCGGCAAACAACTGCGGCTAAAGGGACCGCTGCGCGAAGCTTCGGCCACCGCTGATTTACGATACGCGTATGCTCGTCGCGTACGCTCGATCCACTCCCCCACCCCCACTCCCTGTTTTGTTTTCTCTCGCAAAAAGGGTAGGGGCCGTTTCGAGCCAGCGGCTAGACGAAAAACTAAACGCCAGTCGAAGGTATAGAAAAAGAAAGACAAAAACTACCCGCGAGCGAGCGCTCACGCAGACAGTTTCCGAGCGAAGTCCCGCGCCGCGCTGCGTAACCCCGCATGCTCGGGCCTCTGTGTTTACCGCGCATTACTGGGTAACAGGGCGGCCACGCGTCGCAGCGTAGGCGCGCTCTGTTTGCAGTGCAGTGCGCGCGACCGCTGTGGCTTGTCTGGGCCCCCCAGCGCTGCCCGCCGGCGCTGCTCCTCCTCTGCCGCCTGCACCCGCTACGCGCTTCTCGCAGTTTTACAGCGGTCACCAGAAAACCCAGTATTGAGAAAGATCTTTCCAGAACACACGCGTCCATGTACTCTTCGTCCGGGCTCACCAAAACAAGGAAAATGCGAGAGGTATAGAAAAAGAGAAAACCAGATAGACGTCCTGGGACAGGAGAGGAGCTGCCTGCTTCGGCTGCTGCGCAGATTCGTGAAAAGGTAAAGCAACTACGACCAAAAATTATGGTATGAAAATAGAATAAAAATAACAGTAAAGAGCAGGATAAACAGGTATACAGAGAGTAAGAAATCCAGCAGTGACACGAAATTGAGAGAATAAGTGCACGTGTATACACAGTAGGTGACACTGCGAATAAAGGAAATTGTAACACCAGTCGATGGCTAGAAGTGCCCATTTGATGATGAGACCGACTAAATCCCCCCCCCCCCCCCCCCCCCCCCCCAGAACACACCAGTGTTGCCAGATCTCGTCTTGTGCGGTTCCCTAGATTTGTGCGGCGGAGATGTCCCTAGTGAAGTCACGTGACTGCGTGCCACACTCGCCTTCTTTTAGCCTGTCCCTCCTTGTGCGTGCGTGCGCCAGATTTCAACGTGTGTGCACGCTGGAGATGAACGTGGGCGCAAGGTTTAAACTTGAAGCTTATATTCTGAAGAGAAAGTGAATAAATCAACGAAACTATGTTTCATTTATTTATGAGAGATCTAAGTTGCACGTGTTACTACGGGGTACGTTGAGCCTCAGCTATACCACTGGCCACGGCCGTCTTTTGTTGAGCGATCGGGCAGTGACGAGACGCTCTCGCTATGCCCATAATTATCCGCCGACTCGTTCCTGGCGCCTTTTATGCGCCCCCCCCCCCCCTCCCCATTCTTAAAACTATTTTCTGTTACGTTAGTCACTGTCGCATGCTTCAACATTCACCATTCACCGGATTTTTGAACGGCGTGTCGGCCCCTAGCATTCCTATATTTGTTTCTGCGTGGACTTCGAGGCCAATATTCTCCTACCTGCCCTCCAACCTGTTTGTTGTGGTGGTTTCTTAGCTTCCCTGGCCCAGCACACCCGTCCTTGACATATCCTGCCGTGCGCAAATCAGCGTTCTGTTGTCGATGCTCAACACAATTAGCAAATGTAATGCTATCTTTACCGCAAAGCAGTTGCTAAACTAATGGTGGTGCAGTTAATTTTGCAATCAGCATGTAATCTATTATCTAGGCAGTGTGACCTGAAGCGATTATTTTTTTAATTTTGCGCGTCTGAGAATACTCTATCTCGGTTCCATTTGTGCCTTTGCATATTCTGCATCTCATAGCAGCACACACTGCGACTTATCGATTCACAAGTTCAAATACAGTCAGCCTATCACCTGCGTTCTCAAACGCGCTGACGCTCTACAGGTGCATTGCAACAGTCGCCTTATTTCTTCGACCTGCCACGCGGACTTCCCATAGCTCTAACCGGCAACAGCTCACTGGTTCATGAAAACGGAAAGACCATGTTTCTGACGTGACTTTTTGGAACCATGAGGTTAGTGGGTGCACAGATGTGAACAGATTGCGAAAGTTGAGAACACAGAAAGAGCCTGAAGCTTGACCGCAGAGCGAACTAAATTTCTTGTCAAATAAACACACACACAGGTTAATGCGAATAACCGATTCCTTATCGCGCACAATCGACCACTTACACACACAAAAAGGGTAAACAATGATCGCACATGCCACGTACAAATCTATAAGGCATCACCGAAGATGAAATTGTTGACAGTCCTAACAATCTCCTCGTGAATTCATGTGAGCGCTCACGAGATAACGCAATCCTGGCTAAAAACAAACAAACAAACAACAAACAAACAAACAAACAAACAAACAAACAAACAAACAAACAAACAAACAAACAAACAAACAAACAAACAAAATATTATAAACAGAACGATGCGCATAGGCGGGTCCATCATTGATCATATGGGCAGCAGCGAAAAAAATATGCACAGCGAGTTTCACTTCGCCTGTTCAACTGGTCGACTTGACTAGGGAATTTCAGCCTCCATTCTGGGTACATGAAAGAGCTAGTTCTGGTGAGCAGCCCAGAGTTGCCAGCATGGTGTTTTTTATACCGCTAACCTTGGGCGATGTTGCGGTCGGTATTTAGTCTCGCGCATTTGATGAGCTGACATATACGAAAGGAGAGAGAACCTAAGAGAGGACAGGAGGGCAGTGCAGCTAGGAAAAAGGCTCAAGAGGAAGCACGAATCTCGGGACAGGAAGAATACAATACGGTTTGAATGATATCAAGATGGAGAACATGAGAGTTGTATAGACTTTGCCTTCTGTGGAGAAGCGAGTGTCTGCTGAAAGAGTGTCTGCCTATGTTCCCTAGTAATCTTTCCGCAGTGAAATAGAAGCTAATAGATCCGTGCATGAATAATTCATGAATGATTTTATACAAAAAAGGACGTCGGTACGATTGCGTCTGCAGCTAAGTGATGGAAATGTAGCATAACTATTCAAACTTGAAAAGTTGTCTTTGCGTGTAGGCAGGAAACGATGTTTATGTATACTTAAGAACTTTTTCTGCCTCCGGTCAATAATTATGTTATTTGAATTGTTTGTGCCATTCCACACCACTGAGGCGTATTCAAAAATAGAAAAGATAGGGATGTTAACAATTTGTTGAGGGGAAGTGGCGTAAGGATATCTCTTGTAAGTTCGCAGATGGAACCGAGCGTGCGCAGGCCTCGTGTTGATACGCGCTCAGAGTGGCTGGAAAAGCTTAACGTACTACCCAAAAGGTACACCGACATCACTTATTTCAACAACCCTTGTCTACACTGCACGATCCTCAGAATAAAGGAAGACAAAATTATAGGTTTTATGCGAATATGACATAATTCTGGTTTTAGATGAAGTTAGAGTGAACTTGCTTAATTGGCTCCGTTCACAGATTGAAGATAGATCCGACTACAGAGCGTGGCAGTACTCAGTACTGCGTATATCTTTAAATATTTTGACGTCATCAGCGTCAAGAAGACATGAAGACTTCTGGATTGCTGAGGAAACGTCATTGATGAAAATTAAGAAGAGAAGCGCACCTAACGCGAACCTTGGGGCACCATCACTAGATACTGTAAAAACAAAAGGTCCTGCTTCGTGATCATGGATGCTCACGAAGCAGGACCTACCGAGGAGATAACTGCGTGGTAGAGCTACAATAGCAGCTTCAACACTGTGGTGCGCAAGCTTCTCGAGCAGTAGGGGATGAATGACTGCGTCAAAGGCTTTGCTAAGGTCGCAGTACAGAGCATGAACTTGCCCACTTTGCGTGACGGGCGTGAAACATGCATCATAAAGCTTACAAGTTTGATGGTCGTTGAGTGGCCAGAAAGAAATCCATGCTGATTTGGAAGGAGAACGTTCTTAACACTGAACGACAATACACTGTGAATAGTTAATTCGAAAAGCTTGAAAATGGCAGAGAGAAGAGAAATCAGCCGATAGTTTGCGACATTCGTTTTGCCGCCGGATTTAAAGACCGCAGTTTCCTACACACTCCGGAAAAGTGCAATTATTCAGACAGTTATTAAATATTGATGTCAGCGCTGGTACTAAGATACTGCCGTAAGTTTTATCATGGCGCTCGGAATGCTATCAAAATCCTGAGGCATTCGCTCACGAGATTCTCCTCAAAGATTAACACGCTGGAGGTTCGAGCAGAATGGCGCGGCTGACGGACAGTGCTGTCAGCTGATGGTTTATATATATATATATATATATATATATATATATATATATATATATATATATATATGAGAAATTGACAGCGAAAAGTTAGTCACTGCTTGTACGTCTCCACCACAGAAGTCGGGCAGACGGATACGTTCTGTACGTTTGCTGGACCACATGCGAAAGTGTCTTCAAAAGTCCGCCAGCTGGTTAGAGGTGCTCTTCTCCAATGACTCAATATAAGAATTGTGATCCCGCTTATACAGGTAATTACAGAGAGACTGCAGGAAGTCTCCTGCCAGTAATAATAATGACAACAACTACCTCGTCTAATAGTAGTACTATAGTTGTAGTAGCAGTGGTAAGCACGCTAAAATGCATTTCAACCAAACGGTCTAAGTCTCTATCCTTCTACACAACTTGCGGTTCCACGCGCCGCAGTTTATTTTATCCCAGGGTCTGGTGAAGAATTCACAAAGCTTTGCATTCGTGAGTGCTGTTTACCGTTGGCCAACCGCCTTCGCTAAAGATATATCCGACGCACGGTAGGCTTGGAAAAAAAAAAAAAAAAACCTTCTAGCGCAATAACGTTTTCTTTTTCAGCACGGGCCCAGAACCTGTAGTCACACACCTTGCACTGCACTGGTCGTTTACGCACCGCCTTATACAGTATCCATCACTGTGTCCAGGAAAAAGGCGCAGGCGCGGCTTCATGGAGTCTCAATAGTTGCTGCACCGGCGCGCATTTATGGGTGCCGTGGCTCATGCATATACTAAACGCAGGCTCCGACCACAGCCTGAGTGCGTCTGCATTCAGGGCCATCATCCCATGTATGCCTCTTCCTTTATAAAAAGCGTGCGGCTATTACGGAGACGAATAGGCAGTGCAAAATGGCCGGTTTACGAAGGCAGCGAGCACTTTTCGGGAAATCATTCAAGCTCTCAAAATGAGTGGACGCTAGAAGAACTGCGTCGCTAAGCACAACACAGAGAGACATGAAAGCGACGACTGCGGACCGCGAAGTTGTTTCCAAGTTGTTTGACCAAATGTGTTACTGCTCTTTACTGTTACCGAAATTCTTGTGACTGAAGATGGCGCGTCAACTATAGCGCGACAAGAAGTTTGGAAAGTGAGAAGAGACCGATCGGGCTACCACGGGCCCGAATTTTCTAACGGTTCATTTCATTGTCCATTCTTTTGTTATGCGTCACGCCGAGCCGCCGATCCCAGCGAGACCGACCGCCCGGCTGCGTCCGATCCACGTCCGAGCCATTGACGAAGGGCGGAAAGAATGGAAAGTGAAATGGTTGGTTATAAAATGGCGGTCACAGGCTCCGGAAAGAACCTTTCTCGATCGATCGTATTTTCCCCGTTTCAAACTTGTTCTCGGTCCTCATCTTCAGTAACAATGACATCAGTACCTATGAAGATGAATAATGAACTTGGACTGAATAAACAAATAAACAAACTTCCTGGTCCACTGCCGTGCTCCTCCGTGTCTCTTCGTGTCGTGCTCATTGGTGCAGTTGTTCTTCTGTCCACTTCTCTTTCGAGCTTTAGCAATTCTATAAATGAGAGCAGCACTGGGAACGATGAACAAAAGTGACTTGCATAGCGACTAGAAGTATATGCGCTTTTTTTCATTTCATTTCCTTCCAGCTTCCGTGCCACCTGCCCTCAGCTCACCTTCTTCACTTCAGTTTCCGATTTCTTCAAACTTGCAATTCTACTGAGTCCACAAGTCATACACGTGAAAAAAAAATGCGAAGCTTGTTGCAGCCATATATTTTATGACATTTATTCCCCCCCCTTTTTTTTAATAGAACCTGAGTAGCGTCTTTCCTATGCATGTGCCATGGAACTCGTTTTAGTGAGGCGAAGAGGCAACAAAGCCACTAAAGAAACCTCTTAAGCAGCAAAGGGAATTTGACAAAGCGCAGTAATTGTTCACGTCCGCTTCGAGTCTTGAACCAAAATACTTCGTAACGACGAATGAGAATTCGCTTGTTACGCTCATATGAAAGACGTGCGACTGGCCCAAGGAGATTGAATAGTAAAACAAAGCACATGGTACCTAACAGACCGGCAAAGCCCGAGGCAAAAAGAAGCAAACGAAGCAATTCGACAGCCAAGCGATACGAAGCAGCCCACTGCGCACGATATAATTCAGTAACAGCCACGAAAACAATTTCGCTCGAAACTTGCGTCAGCTGTGAAATATGTAGTACGAGTTTCTGGCCTGCTCAGCCGGGAGTCGGCGTGTTTCTGCAGCAAGCTGTCCGCGCAGGGCGTGTCATGTCTACTCCCATTAGTCTCAGGGACGCTGCCGAAAGGCGAAGCTTTTTCGTGAACAAAAAGGCAGAGCGGCGGGTTGAACGTCGAGAAACAAAACACCAAGGAAACAGAAACGCCGGTTTCAGCGAAGTTTAGCCGCCGTCCAGATTAGCTGGAAGTTTTACCTGCAGCGGGCGCCGACACGCGCTACGCAGATTATAAATCAGAGCGCCCCGCCCAGCGCGTAAGCCGGTACAAGCGTATCGCTGCCAACGCGTTTTATGCATACTGTCCGAACAGAGGAGGGAGTGGGAAAGGGAAGCAATAGCCTGACACAACCCCTGTTGTCCGCCGAACATGCTCGCGCGAGAGCTCTCCCAGCTTGCTTACATCCACCTTCCGCCGACGCAGGAGTCGACTGCTTGATAAACGGATGTTCTTATAATCTACGGAGGCCTGGATTACAAAGCAAGAGTAACGCCGCTGGAAAGCTCCGTAAAAGAACCAAAGAGCGCAATAACTTTTGTGACGTTGTTCAACCTGGACGCCGCTCGCAAAAATAAAGAAGCCGGATCTGAAAAGCTGTTTAACTAGACGTCGCTAAGAAGATCGAGCAAGCCCTCTGTAGCTTTCATCTTTAACTAGGAACAATTACAGTAACCAAAGCTGTGCAACATCATTCGTTTCGGAGCTTTTAAACCTAACTACAATGGAACTTTTGAAATTCTTCATCGTCAAGTCGGCCGCGATGAGCGGTGTTCAATCCTGCAGGAACGCTGCTTTTAGTAAAAACTAATTTTAAGAAATAAGCTGGCTATAACGTGCTCCGACGTCGCCACCGAAGAGAAGTAATATAACAGGTAACAATAGGAGAAGGCAAAATTACAAGCAGTCCTGGAAAAGAAGGTCTGAGAAGCAAAAGTTTCCGAAGGAAAAGAACTTGGAGATAAAGGAAAGCACCGGCTGCTAGGCGCTTTTCAATTTACTCACTGCACTGGGAAGATAACTTCACCTGGTCCAACATTAACGAAAGCATAGTGAGCGAGAAAGAAATAAGGTCACTCTTGCAACGGTGCAAGAAATGGACACGAAATTGGGCACCCGCAGCAATTCTCTGAAACAACGCAGCTGGCATTGAAGGGCGAGTGTTTCACAAGCCGCACGTGCGGAGAAAATGAGAGCTGAGCATCGTATTGTCTGTAGCTCCAACTTAGATTCGTATGTATAATAAAGCAAGTACACCAATGGGTTCGTGCCGCCACAGCCCTGCTGTATATGTATTGGTTCATCTCAAGAAGGTGCGCGCAAACAACTTACCAAAAAAAAAAAAAAAAAAAAAAAAAACATCCACATGCCTTTGTAATACTTGGAAGAAAAGCTTCGTATTTTTGCTTACTCGGTTATGGAACGTTGCGGCCAAGGCTTTTGGCATGTACGAAAAATAAAGACATAAAGTGCAGCGTATTGACTCGCAGAGAAAAAGTATAATGCTTGCTACTCTTGTAGTTTTTAAACTCTCCTTATCTCTCTCTCTCTCTCTGTCTATAATATATGATGAAATCCAAGTTTAAAAACATAACGAACTTATTTTCAGTGTTTCAGCCGGGGACCGGACTTCATTAAAATCCCTGATAAAGAATCGATACGTCGAAAATAAATTAGTTATGTTTCGGAACGGGGATTTCTTCAAATAATTTTACAGTTGCGCATATGCTTCCCTTTGAGCGCGAGGCTTCTGTATCATCTTTTGCTTTTTGCAACCAAAGGAATGTCTACATAGGCATAGAATGTCTAGACGAGCATGCCTAGACGCAAGTCAGCAGACTTGTCCAGCTGCAAACTCATTTACTGCGGCAGCAGCAGGCTTTCGCAGTTGGCACCACCATTGTCTGAACAACTACTAGACATTCTTCAAGCTGTGAAATGTGTTGCCGTTCTTCGTGCTTCTGGATTCAGACGTTCCTGTGACTTCGTTTATTACGCTTTATTTGCCCTCGTAATCCTAAATTTCTGAGCAATCTATGCTTTTCAAAGCGCAGAAGACTCTGCGAACATGCACAATCGCTGCTAATTGCAAGGGTTAAGCTTGTCGAGGTGGCCAAATCGAAACGCGCCGAGCGTCTCAGCGCACCGGCTCTTCCGCGAGAAATTCCTAAGTGCGTTCTATGCCGCTTGTCGATGCATGCGTCTGTGACATAATGATTTCAATGTCGGGGTTCTTTGCTAGCTGTCCTGTGTTCGAATCCGGCCGTGGGCAAATTTTAATAGTATATATTTAATTATTTATTACGCAGCACTTTGTTTAAATTGACGAGTTTACAAAGTCGCGAAGCCGTCTGAAGCCAGAAGGACGAAGTTTAGCCAAATCCATGTACTAACCCTCATTCCCATGCTGTCTGAACGAATCATAAATTAAGTCTGGTATTTGTCAATTCACAGTACACCCGCAGTTGCACGACTAGTCTGATGCGCTTTTAATGTTTGCCCGAGATTGTTCAGGCTAGTTTCTTTTAATTAGACTGCACAAACGAACACCTCTGGCCTTTGCGCTTTGTTGAAGGTCATTTCTTCATGAGCTGTATTGTCAGTGCTCGGTCATGCAGCACACAACGGCGGGACGAGCTACAGTCAGCTGGCGAGGTTCCCGTGGCGTGTATCGGACACGTCCCATTTCGCTGCCGCCGAGACACGATGCCATTCGACCGAGGAGCGAGTGTTCCGAACATCTGCTGGACCAGATGTTCAGAAAAGAACAGGGAAAGCAGAAAGGTCCAAGAGGGGGAGACGTGGCCACAGCGGGCCTGTTCAGCACTGCAGTGCGTCATGACATTGACGGGGTTCAGCACAAGAAACAAAGCATGGCGTGTACGACAAGGCTGCCCGTTAAACCAGAGTCGCTTCTGTCTCTTCGATTTGCCAGTCCCCGCATACGCTTTCGCCTGTAACATTTTGTTCTCATCCTCATACTTTCAAAAATGCCAGAATACGCAGTATCGTTTTCTATATCTCGCCGTACTGCCGAAATTGTGCGCACTTAAAGCTGCCTATTTCTCGTGATTCCAGTCGAAGGAACAACCTTGACGAAGCTCTTAGTGAAAAATAAATACAGTCCTTTCTTCCGGTGTTTGCTGTTCATATTCAAGAAGGACAAAGAGAAAGAGAGAGAGAGAGAGAGACGTAGTAACGGAACACGATTCATAGCTATACGCGCGTCGATCTTTCGTATACGCGATATGAGCAAAATCAGTCAATATTTATTCGTGCACTTCACTACGTTTGTTCAGCGATAGCACCGAGCACGAAATAAGCATCAGGGCCTACTCCATCAAAAATTGGGTCCACAAAAACTTCGCGCCGGAAGCGAAGCAGGCTAACAACCTGCTGCCTCAAGTAGCCTTCGTTGAAAAACGCTCAGACGGTGCAATGCCGTAGAGAGGGCCGCTTTTTGCATACAATTTTGTTTATTTTTGCTGAAAGTGCCTTCGTAAATGTCGGAATCGCGACGAGACACAGACCGTTGAACAGCAGTTCGTGTCATCCGTCGACTTTGTAAATTACGAGGAACTTTGCGCTGCTCAAGAGTAACGCAGCACGGCGCGCCCATCAAATTTGAGTGTTTTTGAGTTGTCCCGAGAGCTTTAACTACGTGCTTGTGCTATTATTCTACTATTGAAATACACGATGCTGAAAAAAAGAAAGACCTCCGTTGATTGAGACTGACGGCAAAGGATAAAACCAGACGTATCGAGCTGTAAGAACCTTTGGGGTATAATCATGTTCAAGGTCCCTCAGGAGCATGGCCGGAAATTAATATTGAACGTTTCTTTCCGTCCTGTCAAATTCGCGTGAGCTAGGACTACATAAAGAATCGACGGTGACACGAGATCATGTTTTTTTAAACTCACATACATGCGAAATGTAAGAAATGACACCTTGCGCTAGGAAAAGTGCCATTCGGTTAATACATGGACGTCGTAAATGCATGGACGTGTAATGCGCGCATTACTAAATGCTCGTTACACACAGGCTAAAAGCTTGAAGCTGAAAGCTCTGCTCACCCACGGTGCAAAACTGACGTGCTATCGGCTGTATGCTTTTAGGGTTGAGCGACGAAAACACATAGTAAATAATTTATTTTCGATATTTGATGCCCGGCTGATCTCGTTATTTGTGATAGCAATGAAGAGTTTCTTGGGGTTTGTTTCACCTCCACGGTGTCCCACTACCATTATTTTACATGGTGCAGACTTTCTTCACATGTTTTCGGAAGACATGCTGACTGACAGTCTATCATGATTTAGTCATAAAACGCCCCCTCGCCCATTCCACTGTCACTTCTGAGAACTTTGTGAACTGTGTGAGTTGTTTAAAGCCGTGCCGCGGCAATTTCGAACACATTGCTAACATGTCCGAGCGCTAGCGTCATAACTTTGTCACGTTGATCCTCCTACGAGGGTATTTAACCAAGCTAAATTTCCTTTTCGAGTGAATTCCTATAACAAGCTAAGCAACGAAAGTATCAAACTCTGAGTACAGGTAGCGGCAAAAAAGGTAACTGCCGAGGAATTGAAACAATTTTTTTTTTTAGCTAAGAGGTCACGACCTAGTCGCATGTCAAATAACGAAGTATGGGCGCACTCCACACGATACAACGCCTACTGCAATAACTTCTTATCACTGGTTATCATACATTTTGGCCAAGAGAAGAGCTGCACATGGAATCGAGAAAGACGTAATGAATGAAAGAAAGAAAGGAAGAAAGAAAGCGCTAAGTTCACGTTATATCTGCGCACGTGGCGTATACCACCGTGTAAAAGCATTCCACGAAGGTGCAAGGGTCGTTTCACCTTTCCCCTGAAGCGCTTTTCGCGACGAAGCCTCTTCACACTTTATATGCTGTCAAGCAGGCCGACATGCCTTTGCGTTATTGCGTCCTCCCCCGCCCTTACTCACCGTAGCTCTTCCAGCAGTGGCAGGCGGTGGCAATTTTCACCCGGCCTCGGCATCGTGCAGCGTTCTGCACACCAAAGTGGAATGTGGCAGCCCTTCTCCACGTTCTTTTAATTACGTGCCTATCTCACGTGCGCCCCCTACACTTGCCCCCAAACGAAGCTTGTTTCGGCACGAGCTATGCCACCACGCAGAAAAGTCAAGTGAAACATGAACGAGCAGGTGTGCAAAGTTTGTCGGCGCCTTTGTTTCAACGGTTGTCTGAGGCGACCGTGCGAACGGAGGTAGATGTAAGATGAAGGGACAACAGCCGGGAAACGTTGGCTAACGTGGAGAGCGATGGCGTAGTTGCGGCGAGCAGCAGTTGTGAGACGAGCGGCGCTTTATAACCGCTACTTTAGGCAATGCGCAAAACAGCATGCGACTGAGGCTTAGGTCGGATGCGTTTACAACTATTTTCGCTGTAACCGCGCGCTGAATGCCGAGGGCTAGATGATCACAAACGAGGCAAAATAATGAAGCCATTGAGCCTGAATACGAGTGTCGGTGCTTTCTGTGCACACGAGCTAAACTTAAACACTCGTCGCGGCATATGACAGGCACAACGTCGATGTTTATGAAGAGAACGAACGAAATGCGCGCGAATGGATAACCTGTTAGTTGGAGCGTATGGCTATGCTATATTGCACGGTAATGAACACCACCATCAGATGCGTCTCTTGGTGGTACTGCCTCAGAGGGTGGGACTGCCTCGTGACACGGCTTTCGGTGGTCAAATGAGGAATGCAACGAGGTCTCGCCTGTATAGTGATGTATGTATAGTAGGTACCATGTTGCCTTTCAGCGACATGCTACTAAATCTTTTCCGAACCTTCGCTACCTCGGAGAAACGACGCCGTAGGCACAGGGCGACGTTGCTTAGCGTATGCGCATTGGTAAGGCTGTTTCTTGTGGGAGAGAGACGCAGCCAGAAAGGCGACGAGTCCCGGCTCAAGCTCGCGTAATCCTCCGGCTTGAGCCGTGTTTCACGCGGGACGAAAGATAGGGAGAAGGGGGAGCTTTCGGGGCGGAGGCATCTTCGGGCTGCGCAGACAATCGATCTTCCTCGAAAGTCAGATATAAATCGCAGGGGCGACCCAGATTTTAGCGATCGACGGATATCGCGCCTGCGTACGCTACAGCACGCTGCAGTGTTGGGATGAGAGCGCAAATTCAGTGACACCTTCTCAAGACCAACGCGCTCGTTATCTGCGCCGCGTCAGAGACAGAGGCGCCCGATGACAAGTGGATGTGGCGCTTTCATCAGAACGCTTGACACTCTTCACAAAACGAGAAGGGGCGCCAGAGTGCCTTCTCATGCAGGCAAGAAGAATGAGCGTTGAGGCACCTTCCTGAGAATTTTTTTTTTTCGCCGTCGGAAGGTGCGCCTATGTGAGGATGTACGATGCATTAGTAAGTACAAGTTTCGAGTTGCCACAAAAACAAACAAACAAACAAACAAACAAACAAACAAACAAACAAACAAACAAACAAACAAACAAACAAACAAACAAACAAACAAACAAACAAACAAACAAACAAACAAACAAACAAACAAACAAACAAACAAACAAACAAACAAACAAATAAATAAATACATAAATAAATAAATAAATAAATAAATAAATAAATACATAAATGACACAACAGTGACTATGCGATATTCGCGATTTTGTTCTTGCATGAACTCGGGCTAGAATGTAAACTGCACAAATGAAAAATTTTCAAAATGGTGTTGGAGAAACAAGAACTTTAAATCGAGCCTACATTGTTCTGCACGCCAACGCGGTTTTACGTAGACAGTGCCTGCCAAAGAATGTCTTTGAGTACGGTGCTTCAAAGTTTTTTTAAAGCCCTCCTACAATAAATACATTTTTATCATCATCATCATAAAGCTAACCTAATCGGGCTCTCGACACTCTTATTGCAGAATTTTGGCCGCCACCACGGCGGGCCAAATCCTGGGATAATAGGCTACTGAACAGTCGGCTACCCCAACGACATAAACAACAAAATTTGAAATTTGAAAAAAAAAGTGGATTAAGGTGCCTGCGGGTGTCTGCTGTGCTTGCGTGGCGCACACCATCTTGATATAGCGACGCGCATCGTGGGCATGCATACGTTCCCCGACTTATACGCGAGTTTCTGCAGATATTTCTTGTCTGCACCGCCTTCTGTCTAAGATTCCACCCCTCCTCCCTGCCAACCTTCGCATTGTGCGTGTATGGTGCGTGACTGCGGCGTACTTCAACTTTACCCCTCCTTCTTATCGTGCATCAGGCGTCGTTACTCGGAGCCCGGCGCGTTTCTATACTTTGTACGGTTCAGTTTTTTTGTTTTTCCCTCGCGTCGCCCCAATGTCAGTCAACGCAGCTACCGTGCGGCTATCACCGGTAAAAGGCACAAAGGCTGCGAGCGAGAATTTTATGCAAGCCGGCGCGCAAGTGTCAGGAGACGGCGCCTCGTCACGCACTCCACAAGTGTGAGCGCGCACGCCAACTCGCTTGGGCACGCCCGCGCTTTCGATGGCAGGGAACTTCGGCTCGCTGGACCGACTCCTAATGGGAGCGGGCCCACTGCGTGTGCTCATCGCAACACGCCAAGACGTCCTCAACAAGAGCACTCCGCCCCATTGCATCCGCTAGAAGGCGCCACTCTCGGCGCACCCCTTGTCGGCGGGACGAAGACTCGAGGGCACTCCTGGCCGTAGTCGCCGCCACCAGCCGCAGTCTATCGCTGAGACAACGCACCGGTCGCACTCGCCCGCGCAGAGCACGCCACTCTCAACACAGGCACGTACGTGCCTCGGGCACTGCGTGGCGCCGGGCCGAAATTGCCTTTTCAATATGGTTCCCCACCTGTCCAAATAGGGTCCGTTGTTCAGGATTCACGCGCCCCCGGGGAAACGCTGTATACCGCTACACCGGCGCGGGCACTTCTCGAAGGACCGGGGCGCGCACGGCGCGCGCGGCGCGCGCCGATTCAATATACGCAAATATCAGCGGCGAAGCGCGCGTGCATGGGTGCGATTGTGCAGCGTGCGAACCGAGTGAGCAGAGAGAAACAACAGCCGTGGTTCGACGGAAGCAGACATCAGGCACGAAGCAATTGCTCGCAGTGGAACAATATACGTATGGACAGAGACGGGCGTGGCACGCTTTGCGTCAGTCTGGTGCTGTCTCCACGAACTTTGGGTCATTCAACCATGCATAAGAAACGACGGACGTTTCTTTTTGCCAGAGTGATTTCTAAGTCGCTTTCGTATTGGCTCAATGTGCAACTTGTGAGCCTAATAGATCTGAGAAGTTTTCTCATCGTCCTCGCAACGTGCAGCTTATTTAAGTACGAAACGGGAACATTAGTTCTGCCGGCTGTTGACCGCATAGTATGGGCATCAAAGCGCGCGCGTGACTCAGATACTCTTGCAATTACAAACTCATTAAACTAATTACAAGCGCACTGGTGGACGTGTCATTGCGGTATAGCGGTGGTTGTGTTGTTGTTACAAGCAGTACTATTCTGGCAAAAGTAGTGTGTGTGTGTGGGGGGGGGGGGGGGGGGGGGGGGGCAATTTCTCTTTTTGAGCAGCGTCGCTATCCAGAACACAAAGCGCGCTATTAATCTTCCGTTAGTTTCCAGTCGCGCAAGGAATGCGATACCTTTTCCTCCGAGCTCCTTAGTAGCACTAACAATTGTCGACAAAACTTGCTGGAAAGATGACCACGCGAGAGTTGGTGAAGTGCTGCTTCAAATTCCATAGTTACGAGAACATCCTGAGGAAGAAAAAACGTCAGATTGCGGAGCGCATCAGCAACGGCGGTACCCTGTGCAGATGCTGATGATATTTTATACCATATAGGGACAACCGGACCACGCGATACCAATAGACGGAATACAGTATACACAGCGGCGCATTCGCTGGCATCCACACTCTCTTATCTGTAATCCTAGCTCGCTCATGACACCTGTGATGTTACTTTGGAGAAGAGTACATACGGCGCTATGGTGTAAGCTGGCAACAGACAGGGGTAGTTGGAGATCGCTGGGAGAGGCTTTCGTCTTGCAGGGAGCATAAAAAGAGGCTGTTGATGATGATGATGACGAAAATATGGCTCTATTACAGGGCTGCATTTCGCTGGAGTAGCTTCTGCTGTGATGTTTAATCTATTAATCTGTTATGTACACGGCAATCACTCGTGATTTGAAGGGAATATCTTTAATAAAATGCAGATACTTCTGCTGCCGTACATGCTACCCTGCATAGGGAGGGGGATCGGGGAAAGAAATGCCCTAAGAAGAGGCGGTTGGGAATAGGAAAAAAAAAGTATAAACAAACCTGCGTGCGCTGTTTGTTTTTCAATGAGTCCTATAGTATAGCCGTCGCGTGATGTAATTGCGGTGTAGATGTGTCAATATGTGTATCTTCGCATGCTACACAATAAACGTGCACAATGAAACCACTAATTGGCTGAAGGTTTACTAACTTAGATTGTCACACTGAAAGTGAGTAACACCTATATTGTTTAGACAATGCCTGCATTATTCGTGGGCTACTGCAGATTTGAACGACATTCTGCTATTTCATGTTCGAACGAGGCCGAATGTTCCCGATACTTTTTGTCAAAGGGTAAACAATCAGCACCTACAGAACGTTTAGCTTCAGGAACATGAAACCGAATGTGTGACAATGCAATCTCGCTAGACTAGAAATATCGGAACAATAATTCGATCTAGCTATGCAGCTTAGTTTATTTGCATCTATTTCCAAAGGTGCTTCCGGCTTTTGTGAACAATGCGCTTCCGACGCAGAAACCTCGGCATGCTGCAGCTGACAGCCGCATGAGCGGAGCCCTGTCTGCTACGGTATGGTCTACGTAAAAATTTATGTCCCGGAACAGCCAATTGCCGCGTGCCTTATGACTTCGAGCCTAGCCGCATCCAGCCGGCACACGCAATTTGTGCGCTCCGAACAACGGAATCTGACCGAGAGGGTAGCAAGTAACCGCACAACACCACTGCCTACCGGGTGTTGCACGCACACTCTCTCGAACAGCGCGACGGAAGAACGCCGAGATTCGAGCACAAAACATGGTCGGCGGCGTAATTACCCAAATGGAATGCTAGCTCCCACGAGCCACCAATTCCTCCTCGGAGCGCGAGTTAGGGGCTGAGGGCTGCGGCGTCACGTGTACGAGCTATCCTGTATTGTTTGCAGCCGCAGCTGCTGCCACCGCGCCGAAAAGAAAAGAGAGAGAGAGAGAGAGAGAGAAAAAAGAGGTAAACTACGCTGTTCAACGAATGCCGCCTGAACTGGTCAATAAAAAGATGTAATGTTCCTTGAAATGGATTTTCGAGCGAACCAAACCATTTGAGATGAGTGCTGGCGTCGCGTCGCATCGCGGTAGCCTCACGGAATAATGTTTGGCATAAAGTAGGCGCCACAATGAGCTAACGCATGACAATCACTTGCCTGAATAATTTTGCTACACTTGAGACGCAAAAACGAAGTGGAAGAATGCGTGGTTCCTTGTTGCTCAAGGACTGTACGCCCATGAACACATTGAACGTGTCTTCTCAGATTCCAAAAAAAAAAAACATTACGTTGCACTCCAGGTTTTCGGTTATGAAGCCTTCGGCTATGGTGACCTATTACTCCTATTACCTGGTGATCCGTGATATACATTGCGTCACAGTCGTCTTCCGGAGAACTGACTTGAATGCGACACCAGTTGCCGTTAACGTGCCCTTGTGATATATGCGTGTGCACTATATACGTATGACTAAAGTCATTTCGTTTATTCCCTTTGTCATTCACAGTAACATGCTAGGTGAATGGCCAGGCGGCCGACAGATCCAACATACAATAAAGAATCTCTCTCTCTACTTTGCTCATTTCCTCTCCCACCACCGAAAAATAAATAAATAAATAAATAAATAAATAAATAAATAAATAAATAAATAAATAAATAAATAAATAAAGAAAGAAAGAAAGAAAGAAAGAAAGAAAGAAAGAAAGAAGAAAGAAAGAAAGAAAGGAACCACACCTATAGTCGACACCAAAATAATATGACTAGAGCAGCAGATATGTCAAAAACTGGATGCGGTCGATAAAGAGCTGTCTCTTGCGTGACGTTGCAACAGGACGCCTGCGTTTCGTGCAACATGTCGCAAACATCGCGTAGGAGCCCGCTTATGGCGCGCCAGCGACATGTAACTCACAGATCAGAACTAGGCAGGAAACGTTCGGAAGTACGCAACGGAGTTATCTCGACAAATGCAGCAGATTATGTCGCAGAAGTTCAGCGCACGAAAAAAAGAATGAAAAGAATGCGCAGACGCCTCGGCCTATGCGTGTAGCTGTAAAGAAGGCAAGGCGCAGCAGCGCACTCGGGTTCTGAAGGGAAAGCCGAACAAGGAGCAGTGAAGCATAAGCTCTTACGTAAGGGTCTGGCCGAGGTGCACTCATCAAGAGCTCAGCCCAGAAGAAACGAAAAACGAGACGGTGAGCTGCTTCAGCGAACTGCAAACAGATAAGCGCCCACACTTTCCTGCGCAGCCCTTAGAAGGGAGGCTTCTCCGCAGTGCGCGCCGGAGACCGCTTACTAGGCCACGTCGCCTCGTCTGCTATTTCAGCAGCACGCTTTGCCCATTTCCGTTCCAGCGTAGGTTCAAGACCTGGGAGACACGTTGGCGCGGTAAGAACAAACGAAGCAGCGACAGAAGCAGGAACTTGCGCGCTCGCAACCATTCTTCCCGTGAACAGCGCAAGTTGGAACTTAGCGCGTGTCGCATTATGCACAAAACAGCCTGCTGGGCACAGTAACCCGAAGGAATAACGGTGCAACCACCAGCGTGCTTCGCTCTGAGCCGCGGATTCTTTCTTCTCTTTCGTCTTGTTTTTTCAGCGCACGCACGGAGCCACCTGTTAATTACGCAAGGTAGTTTACGGCCGCCAGCACCGTAACGGCGCACGAGGGCAATCGAGCTGCAGATGTGAGTTCTCCCACGCGACATTCTGTGCTGCACCGACGTGTGCTGTAAAAGGGGAGATATCTGGGTTACCGCTGGGACCATCCGGGACTGCGTGTCGATGGTTTACTTTGCGTTCCTCATTGGGCTGGGAAGCCTCTCGTGTGGACAAAACGCCTAGCTGAATGCCGGCTTGCACACATCGGCGGCATAACAAAGTGCGGTGGGGGAGTAGGCGTGGTTCGAAAGAGGCGGCTGCATAGGCTCTTCTCTTTTCTGTGCTTTTTCCTTGCGTTGCGGCGTTTCGAATGCAGGTGCCTACTGCGTCATCCTGTTCGTTATAGCTGCTTACTTTTTATTGTTATGAGAAAAAACAGCATCATCTTTTGGTTCTCAGAAAGACCCTGCTAGCATGTGCGCTGGCCCATACGTTGCCTCATCCAGATTGCCCCACTTGCAGTGTCTCTGGTACTGAGAATGCTACTGCGCTTACCGAGGACAGAGAACGCATAATAATGTGCCATTTTCGATTAGCGTAAAATATCATCGTCAGCACCCGCTGAGTCAATATTTTTCTTATAAGATTTCATACTGCGTGTGCGGTGTGTGCACCTCGAGACATTACCATTCAACACTGATGCTGCTACCTTGAGCAGCATAAACGTATCCCTATAATTGTCAACGGTCGCCGCATGCCATAAGCAAGTAGCTAGATTTAACTGTGGGAGGGCTCAAAAGGGAGACGTTGGAAGGTTTATCACGCTTCCAGCTGTCTATGTCGCTTTCAGAAAAAAAAACTACCATACAGTATTTCTGTTGTTATCGTTTGACTCCTACATTCAAGCATACCACACACTTTTCTATATTTCGCAAACCCGCACGAATCAAGAAGCAATACATATAGCTAAGACGACAGCTCGAACTAACGTCGAAGTCGTAGTTCTTTTCTCAGCAGTTGCTGCAACCGAAAAATCATTGCCGCTCTCACTATCGACCCTTCGCACGTGGAGTTGGAGCGAACTTTTTACATCGAATGTTTCCCTACACTGTCTTATACAGTATCAGTTAGCTGTCCGTTACGTCTACAAACGGTTGAAACGACTTGACTCACCCTCGTCGATGCTACAGTTGGCCGGTATAGAACCGCTTGCTCAAAGAAGGAAATCTGCACGTCTGAACTTTTTAGCTTCTCCCTACGTTGGAAGCCTGGGAATATAGCCACACGATTACTTAGAGAAACATAACGGTCGAGCCTCGCGTCACCAACACAGTCACCACGTCAAGCCCGTATTCGCGATAACTTAACTACCTAGATATTCATTCTTCCTGCGAACAATTACGTAGCGGAACTCATTACCACCCACTTCGTCCTTGTTACCTACTAATGTGTGATTTATGACCATGCCTTTCTTTCTATCTCTTTGTACCCACCGTCTGCTGCTTGGACCCTTTGTCCGCAGCGTTGTATGTAATAAAAATTTTATAAAAAAAAGATACCGTAATGTAATCAACGATCACAACGTACTTTCATACCCCCCCCCCCCCCCCCCCCCCGAAAAAAAAAAAAGAAATGTGCACGAGGTAAATCTCTAAACTTCGTTTTCCCTTCCACGCATCAAAACGCGGGTGTCTCGCAGTATTCACTCGACATGGATCTCCCGAAAAGAAAAAAAAAAGGCGTTACAGTACATCAAAAGACAACATGCCAGCGTCCTTGCGGCCACTTAATAACCGGCGCAAGTCAGAAGGCGCCGCCGCCTCGTCCGACGACGCCCCTGAATCGATGCGTCCTCACTTCATAGCATGTCCTTCTTTGAACCGAAACGAACGGCCAGCTAATGTCCGTCGCTCTCTCTGTTCCACAGCGCGGCGCAGAAGCGACAGGTGTCCGGCGGCAGCGGTGGCCGACACGGATCCATAAGTGCGCCCCACCCGAAATAGAAACACCAGCAGGCCGTCCCGTATGCGGGTATCCAACGCGTGGCCATCGACACACACACACACGGAGGCAAGCATAGAACCGTGGCGTGTGGGCGACACCTGCAGGACACGCTAGTAGCGCGCGCAACTGTCGCAACGCTTGGGGCTTCGCCGACCTTACGGAGCAGTCCGCCGCTGCTTCTTCTGCTGCTCAGTGGCGCGCCAATCGATGACCGCTCGAAGCGTCGAACGGCCCAGCGGCGCGTGTTGAGCGCTGGCCGCACGCCATTTATCTTGCGCCCAGTCTCCTACGCGCGTTCATCGGCCCTTGTCTGCTGCGCGGCGAAAGTATAGCGCGCACCCCTCCCGCCTTTTCCTCGAACCTCGTTTCGCCGTTACTTAAGTAGCAAAACGAAGCCGGAGAAGAGGAACAGGGCAACAGCAGGCGATCACTTGCGTTTGCGCATTAACTAGGAAAAAAAAAAAAAAAACAGAACGTTAAAAAAAACACACACACACACACACACACACACACACAAAGACGCGTAAGCGTAAACCGGAATTCCCTGCTGCTTTCTCAATCTCTCCGGACGTCGTTTCCCGAGGCTCGTTCGCTGCTGCTCTTCATAAATAGAGCTAGTTTTGATGGAATGCACGTGTTATAGCTGTTCTCTTTTAGTTCTCACGATGAATGAGTAAATGCATAAAGTCACTTTACTAGGACGAAGCGACGCACGAAGGCCTAAGTAAGATAAATAGACATCAATAGTTGAGGGTTTGCTTCTTTCAAAGCACAGAAGAGCAGAGGAAATAAGCTGAAAGATGACTCAAAGATCCATTTTCTTCATGTTATACCAACACATATATGCATACAAGCTATATAGCGCTCAACAACAAATACAGGCTCACAGTAAAATGTTTCTTTATGCAGTGTTATTATCGTCTCCCACTCAACTGTTCCTTAAACCAAATAGCAGCGCTCGACAGGATATTAAAGGCTATTACAATATAAGCATTTAAAACCGGAGTATATGTGGGAGTTTCAATGGTTGTGTAAACCATATATGCAGTGTAACGCTCTGAAAAAGAAACAAAAATGAAAGATCGGCAAAAACAATTTGTGTCATCTATGCAAACTATAAACTTGTGCCAGGCAGACCAAATGTGATATTAAAAACAAAACCATCAAAGCTAATCGGTAAATGTTTGTTAAACTCGTCTTGATCACGACCATTTAGACAGATATGTTAAGATCGCACATACAGGGGAATATTATTATCCGAGGCTGGTAAACTTTAAAGGATTCAGCTAAATACTACACGCTCCGAAACATTTAATGCATTCGCATACTGAAAAAAAAAAAAAGGTGTACACAAAAGAGGAGTGATATAGACAGAAGAGCAAAAATAATGTAAGCAAGATAAGAAAGGAAAGTTAGAAGAGAGAGAGAGAGAGCAGACGGAGGAAATGAAAGGTGAAGAGTTTAACCAAAATTGCACCAGGTTAGCTACCGTACACTGAGGAATAGGAAACCTCAGGGGTGAGGAGAATGCACAAAGTGAACTCGATCGCACAAACACATCACAATTCTCCTCGCACTAGAAGCGTTTGTACAGTCTAGAAAAAGAACGAGTTCTAGAATGCACGTGATGTATGATGACAGATGCAACTTCGTCATATCTCCCTTCTTGAAGCATCTCTCAGCCATTGCGCAAAGAATTCGCGCGCTGTCGAAATAAATTGAATCTCACGTTCTGCCCACCTCACGGCTCCTGAGAGAGTGCCTTAAAAAAAAAAAAAAAAAAAAAACAAAAAAACTAATAACATCGTTTGCCGCGATGCAGCTGCTTTATTCATCGAGTAACGCGGCCTGGAAGCCTAGACAAATATCGCATCGGTGTTTCTTGTAAGGATCGACATTCGTGCTGTCTGCTCACATCATCGAAACAAATATTATATCTCGTATTTACCCAGCTCTGCGGCGGCCACCTTTTTTTTTCTCCTAAATGCATTGCTAGGTTCCTCGCTCTCATGAAAAATTCACGATGCGTCGTGTGTGATGCCAGAACAGAAAAGGCAGCTCGGAATCTCTCACCGCGAACTTGACGCTTCGAGCGTGGACCTCCTCGCCATTCCGAGCTGGCATCACCGTTAAACAAAGCACTTGCAGCATACTTGATTACTCTGATTGTTTTCCTATTTTTCCCGGTAATGTAACGATTTCCCCATGCAAAGCTTCGCAAGCGATAGCCATACACTTCACGAAGCTTTTTTGGAATTTCAGTATACAAATGTTTTTTAGCTTAATTAACTGCAATGCTTTCCTTTTATTGGCATATGAGTTACTTTTCAGCAGGGAAACAAAACGCGTGATTTTTCACGAAGCATGTGCAGATGCTTCCAACCTAAAATGTTCGCGGCAACAAAAACAAAAGACCAAACAAATAAAGAAGTGTTCACTGACAACGCCACTGAAAACGTGTTCACCGGCAAGATTAAAGAGTTGGTAGTTCGCGCTTCGTCCACCCTTCTCGTGGTCTGTCATTCTTTTAGTGTTAAAACTCAGCGCAAAGCCATAACGAACGTGCACCCAACTAGCACCGTTCATCGCTTTACTAAAGAAGTGAAACCACAAGAATCGCCAAAAACGCATTTTCGCTTTGATCGCGAAAGTATCCAGCTAGATACCTAAAACTTGTACGCACTGATAGAATCCAGAGCTCCGCAACTGCATTAGCGAAGCTAATCAGCCGGCTGGCTATACTGCCCTAAGAGCCAATTTAAGCTTGCTTCGTTGTTTGTGAGAACTAAAGAAAAAGAGAACGCACATGGAATAGCCTCTAAGAATGACTGGCTCGTGTATGTATAATGTAACAACTCCTTTCGCTCGATTCGATTTCTTCCATATCAGACAGCGCTCACGACCGGCCGGGTGATTACTTAGGCGGAGCGCCGCTAGAAGCACCAAATAAATGTGAAAGGAAAAAAATAATTAGAATGGAATTGATACATTATCAAAGTTGTCATCTGCGACAATAATTAGTAAACATTATATAAATATAAATATATAAATGGTATAAATATAGGATCAGTAATTAGTAAATCAATGGTGAAAGTTCTGCCAAAGGCTACTGTATATTGTGATTTTCGCTTTATGCAGGAATAAAAAAAAATGTACATAGGGATAAACAGAGGTATATACTTATAAACAGAGTCGCCAAACGGGGTGTTCCGTTTCTTTACTAACTGCGGTACGTGGTAAGAACCTCTGGAGTCGTCATTGTAATATATATAGACTATTATAAATAATCAAATGCCACGTAGCTGGACAGAGCCTAGGTAATGTTATTTGCCGTCGCTTGGACATACTCAGATTATTTTTTGCATTCCGCCCAAATACATAATTAGTCTTAATTAATCAACTTCTCAAATATTATAATTAGATGAAAAGTGTCAACGAGAAAATTGTAGAGCAACATGAAAACCTCCCCGATAGAGCTTTCTGTTGCTCAATACGTGCTACGTAAAAGTGTTTTTCCGAGCGTGAAAGAAGCCCGCGAATACACGCAAAGTGCCTCGAGCGGCCAGTCGCAAGGAAATTTTTGCTACTTGTATTATGTCCCTCTTTCTTTGCTTTTTTCTTTTTGATGCGGGGATACTTTTGGGATGCCTATGCTGCTGTCTACGTCTTTAAAATCCTGTATGTATGACAGTTGATGGATCCGATACTAGACTATGCCTATAGATCCGGTTAACTGTGTGTAAATATATGTACCGCCATGATGTGCCGCGTATGAACCTTTACATGAAGCAAAAGTTGAAAGAAAAAGATTCTCGACAAGCTTGCGATGTTGGCTCATGCTTTGGTTCAAAGACGGGCGTCGTGACTAAAAAAAAAAAAAAAAAAAGGTTACGTGAGCTCTATTGGTTAACTTAAGATTTTCGATAACGATCCAATACGGGCCACACACAGTTTCATTACGCAAGTAGTCTCGCCGTTCTCATGTCAAATGAAAGGGAAATTAAACGCCCACGCCAGCGTGTGCGCCCGGTAGCGACCGGGATTTCCTAAATGTTCACACTTTTCACCGCTGACGGACGGCCCGTCACTCTCAGCAAGCGTGTTGTTATCAGCTGGATTATACATCATACTGACGGCACTGCGCAAAAATGAAAAGAAGCAGAAGAAGATAAAGAAATGGGGGAGGGAGAGTAGTGCGCAAGACGCACTGCGACTAAAATACACGAAGGAATCGAGACGCGCACTTTATCGGCGTCGCTTTCAAAGCACATGTACGTTGTGCAATCTTGACAGCTTCTGGAGAGACTCAGGTTACTTAAAAAAAAGAAATATGATTTGGAGGTGCGTCATTTTGGGAATTTTTGTTCGTTTCATGCTCTTTACACCATCGACATTACGCCAGGAATAAACCTGCCATAATGAAGGAGCGACGGAAAGTAAACGTGGCACCCTGTCGGCGGCGGAACCTAAGGGGCAGCAAAAATCGGCAAATGTCATGCGTCGATACAAAAAGGAAAGACGGCGGAAGGTACCTATACGGGCCGGGTAAAAAAGTTTACGGGATGCTGGCTTAACGAAAAAGTTTAATGTCAGCTTACTCTTAGCTTGCAGCAATTGAGACAGTACGACACTAGGTTGGTTTCGTGTATAAATGCACGTAGCACATTCGAAATCCAGGGTGGGTACCCAGGCTCAGGATATAGTCTGGGGACGGATTCACAAAACTTTTCGGTTCATAAGTGCTCTGTGCTGTTGGCTGGCCGCTTTGGCTAATAATATGTCCAGCATCAGCATTGGCTGGCATTTTCTCTTACGAACCATTCTAGCGTAAGAACTTCTTGTGAATACCGGCCTTGCTTTTTTTCAGGTCCTGTAACCCGTAAACTTTGACCCTTCCTGTACGTACTTTCTTGAAAACGTGTCCTCTCGCACATGTTGTATAGAAGGAGAAGAGCAGTAACGAATGTGAAATTAAAAGCTACAAGCTCTAGGCAATGCATTTTCTTCATATTAAAGTTACAACGCTTTTGTACGCGTTTATATAACTTAAAAAAAGAAAAAAGCACACAATTTTCATGACCAGTCACTATAGCCTACGTAGACAGCATTTTAAAATGTACTTCTAAGAATGTGATTCTCAGTTTGATTTATTCTCTGAAAGTGGTAAAGCAGAAAAAAAAACAAGTCAGTAACCGTATTCACAAAGCATTTCGTAAGCTCAAAAGTTATTCCTAAGAACAAGCGCCTGCCTATCATCATAGCGAAGATAACATTAGCGATGGCGGCCGGCCGATGACACAATGTTCTTATGAAAGAAAAGCTGTGAATTCGACTCCGAGATATCACGTCCTAACTCTGAAGGTAGCTAAAAGAACGAGCTGCATTTATGCTTCCTGGCCGGAGTCACGTCGCAAGGCATCCTTCTGCAATACCTGAAGGCAGCGAATTTGAGCATGCAATTAGAAACATGCTATGCCTTATATAATACGCGCGTAATTTGTGTGAACTATTGCCTCTTCTCTCTCTTTCAATATAACCCAAATAGACAAAGCATATATTTAACCCCCTGATGCGATTCTCTCACTACAGAGCTTTCAAGCCCTCAACGACAGCTAGACAAATAAAAAAAAGAGAAAGAAAAAAGAAAGAGCACGTGCACTTTTCCGCCGCTTTTCCGCTCTTGTTAGAGCCGCTCCACCACAGACGCAGCTGATGCGCAGAGAAGCCAGCTTCCATGCGCTCGCAAGTAGATACAGTACATAATTAATTTCCCTGTATATTCACGTCATATTATTATTTATTATTATTTCAGTTTTCGCAGCAGACAACACATAAAGCCTGATGCCGGGACAGAAGCTAAATGGATATCTTGGTCAAAGGCCGAGAGTGGCCAGAAATGTAGCCATATTTACTTGTGGCTGGATTGATTCGCCAAGTTGGGCGTTTGTAAGAATTAGCGCGGTTCGTAAAATGCTGGCCAACAGCGATAACGAACATTCTATTAGCGAAGACAGCCGGCGAATGAAAAACGTTTCTTATGAAAAAAAAAAGCACAACAAAAAGAACAACAATAAACAAAAACAAATTTGGCGGCACATAAAGCGGTATTCTCCGGCCTATTCAGCAAAGACAAAATTTGAGGTTTTTTTTTTAAGGCCTCCTTCACTTCAACACTCAATGCCCGCTTTGGTCGCATATGTTGTTGACCTGTTTTGAGGCGCTGAAACTGAGCTCCACACTTGGCTGCTTCTGTTGCTGATTTCTTCACTTCTGGCCTCTGGTTACACAACGCCGCAAGAAACCGAAAGCCGCTGCAGCATTATGGCGTCATCTATGGAGCAAGACATATTTCGCATATTGGCAGGACTAGTGGGTAGTGAACACGTGGCAGTGGGATAGTGTGGTATAGTGGGCAATCGTTGCTAGTGGGAGAATCTGTAGCGGGTAATGGGCTTGTGTCTACTCGGCAATAGAGTAGTTAGCAGTAGGAAGAATCTGCAACATGGGTTGAGGAGTCAAAGGTAGCTCCACTTTGAAAATAATAAGGCATCACGATTATTTAAAAACAAATAAAGCTGATGCTAATTATATATGCACTTTGGACCTCCTGTACAATGTTAGAGAAAGTTTCATGCTATAGAAAAAAAAAAAGACTACGACAGGAGGTAGAATGCGCGCAGTGTCAGTAGCTACCGGGCTGAACAGCAAAGCGGACAGACAAAACTTATCTTCAGGTGCGTAGAAGAATCTCAGTTCGCCGCTCTGCACATCCACAGCATACTGGGGACTGTCAATAGGCTCGGGCTCAGTTTATAGTTTCACCGATGTCGGGAGCGACCACATATACCTATCACGGCTTCGGCGAAGAATTATTATTCCGCGAGGGTATCACTGCCTGCCTATTTATCAGGCACACAGGACCGCGTGGCCAGCCGCCGCGTTATGCGGTGTAGCCCCGCGCACCGGATATCCATATAAGTCGCTCCGCCTGTAACGCGACGCGGCCCCCGCGCCGTGACGCGGCACCGAGGCGGGAAGATGGATGGCGAGCGCGGCCGGCGGCGCTGGAACCTGCAGAGCTCCGGAGTGGCGGACTCCGTAATTGCGCCACTTCTCCCGAGCTGGCTCGGCTAGAGCACCGCCCTATCCCACTCGATCTTCGATAGGGCCGGCTCCAAACAATTCAGTGCAGAACAGTGGCTACTGCTAATCGTGCCTCACGCTCATCATCCACGGTGCACACTTTCCTGCGCGGCTCTCAACCACCCAGCTGTCTGAGAAACGGGGATACGAGCACCGCGTGTCACCTAAGAGCCGTAGTCTCATTTGAATTGTATTAATTAAGATGGATTCAGCAGCGGCCGGGGATCAGGTAAGCAGGAGACATTCATTGATGCAGGAATGGCGACATGAAATGCTAACTGCGTTTGGACTCTCTGTTTGCTATCTCACCGAGGTATTCTTAGCTCCCGCTGCAATGTACCGCACAATCGAATTACTTTCTCGCTTCGGCTGACATGCAGCTCATTTCGCACTTGTCACTGCGGTAGCTTCTCGCGTCTGTGATCCCCGTGTGACGAGTGCGATATAGTACGTACTGAGGTGGGTGTACAACACGGTCCGGTTCCGTTTTCAGCCGCGGCTGCGTCACGTAGGTGCGAAAGAACGCAAATGGCCGCGTGTGGTAATCGTTTGGTGCGCGGATAAACACCATCAACGAGCTGCGCAGTTGCCCAGAGACGTAAAAGTGTGCGCATTGTGCAGAGGGCCAATCTTTCGTCGATACGTGCTCTAGTTTTATAGCGGGCGCTGCAGTGGTCCGCTGCACCTAATTGGTGGCGGGCGGTGCACATCTCGGGAGGAACCTGCCAGCGCGCCACTCGCACGTCTGCGCCTGAGCGGGCAGTCAGCGAATCCCTTGCCTCTTTTAGGGTCTCGAATGCAGCGAGAGAATGATTTGCGCAATCGGCCAAACTCCCGAGTGGACGTGTTGGCCGCGAGCCTGTCTGTGAAGGAGGAAAATAGATTACCTCGGTGCTATCGAAGCTCGCTAAGGAGTGGAAACTCATCGCTAAACGCGCCCGTTTATTTTTTATCTGAATACCGCGAAGCTGCACGTGTCATTAACTTTTGCAAGACGGAAATACAGTCTTTAATCAATGAATTTCATTTGTAGAATTTCTGAAGCCGGAGGAAAGGTTCTCGCTCAATATATTGCTTATTATTAGCTTTTGTCCAAACTTTATGAAGGAAGCATATTTCATGCAGACTGTAACATGCTTTATTGCAGCCCTCATAAGGAGTAAAGTGATCGGGTGGGGTATTTCATCGCCCGTATGCTCATAAAAAAAGAAAGTCGGCGGGGGGTGAGGGAGGTGGGTGCTGGACCATGCCACACAAACGCACGTTGGCAGACCTCAAATGGAGTTTGGTTAGCTCAGTTGTAGGCCATTTATTTATTTGTCTGCAGTGGTTAGACAGCTCGGGACTGCAAACGACAGCGCGCGCGCACCTAGCTGCCACTAGTTGTGAGAGTTATTCTCTGCTTTATTAGCCCTGTCGGCTTCTCCCTATAACCCGATTTATAAGTTGATGGGGTTTTGGATCCCAACGCAACAGAGGAGCTATGCGAGACGCCGTAGTGGATGGTAAAAGGCAATACAATTTCTTTGGGCGAAACTTGAAAGGCGTCAGACTGTATCTTGGGCGCCATATGTGGAGCAAGGTATGACGCCTTCTCGTGGTTAAAGCCTGTCTGTAGCCTGTCTGGGCAAGCTTTGCGCACACAGGCGCGCGTAATCAATTCTGCCACAAGACACGAGAAAAACGAGGTCTGCAGTATAATCAAAGCAAAGAAAAGCTACCCGAGGGTGCAATACAGGTCTGTCGGCTGCGCCATACTAGAGCCTAGATGACCTGGGGTTGGCGGCCGCAAATGACGGTCGAGGTTTCAGACAGCGATGCCAGCGCATGAGCTCGGGGTGTGCCCAGAAGGCTCCATTTTTACAACAGTGTTTTCACTACGTCGTAAACCAGCGAGGTCTGGAGCTTCCCTTATACGAGCACCGCTGCTGCACGCACCGTATACGAAGCCTAGACGGCGAGCTTGCCAGTGCAGCATACGTGAGAGTGCTGTGGGGGAAGCCGCTTGGGGCCCGCTGGAATTAAAAGGCTGCTATTGTCTCTCCCGGTCACGCAAAAACGGTGCTGCTGCGGGCTCGCCTCTTTCAAAACGCGCTTACACAAAAGAGTGGTAACGCGCGAGTTGAATTGAAGTCGTAACCTTATCGGTTACTAAAACATCACTCTGGACAGAAAATAAGTTTCACGGGTTCGATCGATTTCAGCGCTAGTACTGCATTTTTAATAAAGCTGGGTAACTGTATACCGTGCTATAAACGTGGCGACTATAAACAGCTTCCATGCAATATACGATGTAGATGGACGCACTACAGCTGGGAAAAAATGTAATAGACACTGTAATTAGGTCATACAGTAATCTATAATAGACGGATAAAGTTTTCATTCGTAACAACTGTTTTTCATGGGTTGGTAGCACTCGCTAATAACCTGTTAGCAACCACGAATAGCGGCCGCTTGATCTTACGAACAGCTCTTGCGACTAGCTGTTTTGTGGTTGCGGGCCAAAGGCTCCTATATTCACGATGCAGTCCTTACGCTAGTACTCGTAAGAAGAAGTACCAGCCAATAGTCATCATTGTTAAATATGGGAAGTTCAGCCACAGAAAGGGTCGGCTATATACCAAAATCTTAGCTAAAAAACGACAAAAAAGGACAACCCTGTTCTAACAGTAGAAGAAGGAGAAATCACGAACAGGTCAGGAGAAAACCAAGAGAATTTAAAGGTTCATCCTACTATTCGGAAATAATTTATCAAACTGTCCACGAGAAAATCGCTTAAAGCCTTGAGAGCTAATCTCAGTTTGTTGAGGGCCCAACCAGGCACGGAGTACTTTTTTCACAAAGAAAGGGCACCTATCTAAAGCGCCACAGTGAGCGCCCTCAGGGGATGTCGCTCAGGCTACCTCCAGGTGTCAGCGGTGTAGGAGCGCGTCTAGAGTGCAGTCGATCTTGAGGTTTACAGAGCAGCGAAGAAAAGGGCTAATGCTATACAATAGCGATTACTTAGAACGATCATCAAACCATGTCGTCGGACATAACTTGTATCGGAGGTGGTAAAGGATAGGCTTAGCATTTCATGGCGAGAAGTCAAGAGATGTCAAGTATGTGCCTCAGTAGCCACATTATCTTCTACTTCATTGCCTACTATGCCAATATGGTTTAGAGTACACTGTAAATCAATCCGACTATCGCAAAATGCAGCAAGTAATTTAGTAATTTCATAACACAGCGAGGAAGAGTCACATTGCAATAATTAATGCGGTGATGTCTCCATGGCTGCTTTAGAGTAACAGAGAAATGACCCGTTTCCCGCTGGATGCAATTTCGGCTACAAACTTCCCAGCTTGAAGAATGCATAGTAGTTCTGCCACTGTAGATGACGTCTTGTGAGGCAACCGATAACATTTCCAGATATGCAAAAAGCCGCCTTCGAACTAGCATTTTTGCAAAATACATCTCTAAATAGAAAAGCGGAGCATTCCTGTAACTCGCTCACATGCAGTGGAGCCAGTAATTTGGCCTCTAGTCGATGTGTTGATGACTTCGTTTTAAGAGCTGCGACCTCACTATTCAGCTTCCAAGGAGGACAGCTAAAAGCTGGACGCTGATGGTAGTATTGTCTGCGAATGAAATCACTGCTACACCCACTCTTTACTGCAAACTTTTCCTTTCCACCTCTCTGAAGAAGCTTGTTTCGCAGCGAATGATTGTTGTGCCGCGACGACAGCCGGATAAATCACAAACACTGGACGCCTGGTGAAAAATAGCATCATAACCAAATGTGTTAGCGTAAATAGGCATAAAAATGGGCATATTCTTCGCTATCTTTAACCACCTCGTTCCTAGAAACCAAAAATTAAACAAAACGTACTGCGCTGAAAAGTTATATATCTGCCAAGACACATCTGCCGTCAGCCGCAATTCCGGGAACCTGGGAGCGAGGAAAGGAGGATGATAAACGGGTGCTCAGCTGTACGCCATACCTACGCTTCATTATGGGAGACACGTGAACGAGGTGCAAACAGAAACTCCATTACGGAGTAATGAGCATGCGTGCTCCAACCTATATATTCTCCTATACCAGCAAAGCACGCGCAACGCCTTTCACACGAGAGAAGAAACACGGACACGCGCTCGTCAAAATATCGATCGGCGCAGCTTGTAAAGCGAAACCCGTCGCAGAGATACACCAGACGAACAGGATGAGGTGTCACGGCACACAGCGTACTGGAGGAGGCAGGAAGAGAGCGCGGTTTCAGGACGCGCGTACTGGTCGGTGCCACGGACGTCACAGCACTCGGCTACGGTTTCACCGGTGCGCTGGTTTCGCCGCAATATAAACACACACGTACACGTGCGCCCGGCCTCGCAATGCCTGACATCGATGAGCAGCGGAATCCGCGAAGAGACTACCTGCGTTTCGCCGCCGTCCGCGGAGCGGCTTCCCGCTTCCGCAGTGGGGCCGCACTGCTGCTCGGCGATAGCGGCCCCAATGCGGGCACCTGCGGGGCGACGCGTAACCGTGTGGGCGATTTGTTCCATACGCCAGATGATGTTGCTGTGGCTGCTGTCATTGTTCTGTCCCAGTAAGCTCGCTCCCCGCCCCCTACATATACTGGCGTCGTCAGCAAGAAAGGAAAATGAAAGAGAAGAGAAACAGGCATTGTTGTCTTGGGCCTTGTCACCAGCTCTATGGGCAGCCTGATGAGTGCACCGGTTCGAAGCGTCCGCGCAGAGTGAGAGAGCTGTCAGTCAATGAGCGAAGGGAACAAGGGAAGGGGAGAGGTCAGCAGGAGAGGACCGCCCCGGGTGCATACAGTGGCGCTCGGAAAGAATGCAGAAATCAAGCGAGCAAATGCCGAAATCTAGGCGGAAAGCACCTTCATTCGCTGCTCGCCGTAGCGCCGGCAGAGAATAATGAGGGAGACCGAAAGCCTCCGGCGGCGGTCTCCTAATAATTCTGCGCATCGGAAAGGGCGGACGTCGAGCAATCAGCGCGCCGTTGACGTGGCGAGCTGGCAAGCTGTCTCCGGTGGCCTGATTACCTGCACCGCCGGCATTGTTAGAAGAGCCACGCTTTGCCGCCGCTTCGCCACTCTTGTTAGAGCTGCTCCACTGCAGGCGCAGCTGATGCGCAGAGAAGCCAGCTTCCACGCGCGCGCGTGCAGGTCGAGTTTGACGACGGGCGTCGTGCCGCAGAACCGAATGTGGTGAAGCGCAACTGCACGGAATATTGCTCGCCCCCCGGCCTTCCTCGTACTGTTTGCCAACGTTTGTATGCTTTGTAAACAGCGGGTGTAAGGCCCTGTCGGCGACAGTCTGCATCTGCTAGGACTTCTGAGGAGGAACAAACGCTACTATTGAAGAAAGCGGATATTTAGCTTCACTGCAGCGAAAGAAATAGACCACGTATGGCTCAACAAAGTTGCTGCCGTGCCATTCGACTTTCCAGACATCGCAAATTTGCTCACTTTTGTGACGCAAGCGACGAGACTTGCGGCCTCTGAAAGTGCGCATATTGAATCAAGCATCGACCTCCTTGCGTACGTATCAATGAAGTATAAATTCGTGAGCGAAAATATGATGGTACCTCATGGGGTGAAAGATGCACGTCACATGTCACAATTTCTCAGCACAATGAACGTGCAGCTGATATTCTAATGCATTCCAAAAGCCCAAAGAATCTGGACAAAGAGAAAAAGCCATAGAAAAAAAATTGACTCGCCATCCCGGCTCTATGTCCAGCGAAGCTGTTGCAAAAACACCACTACAACTGCTGAGGGGGGTATGCAATGCTTAATTTATGGTTCAGAGGCTTGTTTTGAGCTTCTTTATTGAAACGTACGCTGTTCTGTGTGTTGTATGGGTGCTTTCAATGAATATATGCACTGTTCGCTTCACTTTGCTGAGTGCTTGTAGCCTCTGCATTACGAGGGGGATGAGCCATTGCATTTTTTTGCTTGCTTAGCGGGATATGAGCCATTGCTGATGATGATAATTTCCGCCTTCGCTGTACTTGCATTCTGGGAAATGCCCATCTAGGTTGCAACCGAAGCCCATAAATGGTATGAGGAGAGGGGGTAATTTTATAAGGAAATCTTTTTCGCTGTATGGCTACCAAGAAGGCGTCATTAAGTTAAAGTCATTAGTCACGGGTGGCATTGCGTCAGCGATATTGCAAGTGAAGCATGTGTGACTCACTAAGAACACCTCAATGCTTTTATAATAAACGAAAGACACTGAGCGAATTGTCGGCGGCACGTAGTGAGCAATCTTGCTGCATAAATTTAGGACTTCGATAAAAAAAAAAAAAAAAAAAAAACAAGGTACGGTCGTTTTTAGGAATAACCGCGAACGCTGACAACTAACGTGCTTGAAGCTGAGAAACAACTTCGCTGATTGACGGAAAAGTGTTGGATGTCATAATTACTTCAGTAAGAGTAAAAGGGTTTTAGGGGCTGAGAAAAAGCAATTTTTATTAGCATTTTTCGAAGATAAAGGTTCGTGTTCGACTCCACTCTTATTCAAGTTATAAACATAAAGGACGTCCGCTCAGAGTCATTTGCTTACATTCGTTTTGTTTTCTTTAGCGGGCCAAAAGGCAAAAATTTCATTTGTTTCAGAGCAAAAATAACAGGAAGATAACACATGTACGCGCACCTTAGATTTAGATGTAAAATAAAGCATCCTAATGTCTGGAATGCCTCACTTAAGTGTGATTGAGCACCAGACGAGAGAGAGAGAGAAAATTTCGCTCATTTTCCCGGCATGCATCTGACGTTGCGTTCTTTATTTCTTTTTTCTCGAATCCTTCTGCTGGTATGAGAAAAACCTAGTGCTGGCTTCGTAAGCGACAAAATAATTCGGCATCATTTCTTATCTTTGTTATTACTGGAGAGCAGATATACTATAAAAAAAGAAACATTAATTTAGAAACGTAGAAAAAAAAAGACAAATAGTGCTGTAACTGGGAAGATGTCTTGCAGTTGAAGAGGCTTCCTGAAGTGTGAAATCTCACCTGGACAAACACTTTGAACTGACAAACTTTCACAATCAGCCAGTACACATAAGGGCTTGTCGTCCTCGCTTCGTATACAGGCGATTAATAATAGCAGACATTGAAACTAACGGTATTGTATTGAAAGCCGTGCTGTTGTTAAATGCTGTATTTGTTTAACTGTCCTACGTTTATAGAAAACTGCGCTTTGTCTTATGCGCAATATGCCGAAAATTGAACCGTACTCGAAATATTCTCGATTCCATTGTCGCGAGATGTTTGTTCTGTTTTCTTTTTTTTTGTTGTCCGCTCTGTCGTAAGCACTTCCGTAGAGAAATCTTGGGTGGAAAATAACCCAGTGCAAGTGGCGCCGCGAATATCGCCGCAAACTTTTCATCTCTGCGAGCAGGGCACGCGGTGGTCAGACGTGGCCCGAAGGAGGCTCCAAAGGAAACGAGACGACAAGAATCGGAGGCCGCAAGAGTGGCCGCACGAGCACAGAACAATGGACTAACACGTTCGTGCAGTTGCCGATAAGGCGGTGGGAGAAAGTCGGATGACAATAGGCGCAAGACCGAGCGCTTCTTCGGCCGCCCACTTTTTCTGGAGAGCATCTCGCGGGCCCAGTCACTACGGACGCCAATTCTGGCAGCAACGCTGAGACGCAGTAAGCGAGGAAGAGAGAGAGAGAGAAAAAAAGCAAGACACTTATAATAAACCACAAAGACAAACGCTCCCCCAGGAACACACGTGAGGAAGAAAAGAAACAGAACTGGCGGCGCAAGGAAACAACTTTTTAGGGCCAAGTAAAGCTCCCGAAAAGCCCGAGAGAAATCCCATCGACGAAGACGAAATCGACTGGCCAAGAGGTGCAATTGAAGACGAAAACAAAGCACCCAGAGAGAGAGAGCAATCTTTCGCTCTCGAAGCAAATGGAGCTGAGCTTTCCGTGAAGGAAGCAATAAGTCGGACGGCTGCTTTCCGAGATCGCGTTTTCGCTGTTTCGCGCAGCGCGTGGCGGCAAAGTCCTCGTTTTTTTTTTCCCTCATGTATTTTATCTTCGCAGTTCTGCTATTTTCTCGGAGACACAGAAACACTTCGTGAACTCTTCCCTGAGTTGCGCGTTGTTCTAGAAGAACTGCAGAGTTACGCGAAACAGGCTTGATAGTCGGCAACTGCATTGCGGGCATCCTGCCTGCTCGATTTCCGAGGCTCAGTTTCTGATTAGGGCAGGTTCGCATAAATGCGCCTCTATAAAGCTGCGGCTATTAGTAAGTAACCGGAACCAAGACGAGGTTTGGATTGCAAAAGTCGACGCTTAGTGTGCCTCTGGAGAGATAAATTTTCTCAGATTGGAACAGACTTGACGCGAGACACAATACGTTTGACCTTTTATTTTTTCTTCGTTTACCTGCGTTCTTCGAAAGCTTCTACAATCTTAGTTATATGAGACCCGTTATTTGTTTTCTCCCCCATCGTCCCCCAACAATGGACACGAATTACAGCAAATGATTGAGGACCTTGACCGAGAAATTGTAAGAGTGGGATTGAAGATTAATATGCAGAAAACAAAGATAACGTTAAATAGCCTGGCAAGGAAACAAGAATTCAGGATCGCCAGTCAGCCTCTAGAGTCTGTAAAGGAGTACGTTTATCTAGGTCAATTACAGAAGAATAAAATTGGGTTGGAGTGAATACGGCAGGCATTGCCAAATCGAGACTGGGAGCTTACCATTGTCGTTGAAAAGAAAAGTGCACAATCATTGCATTCTACCGGTGCTAACATATGGGGCAGGAACTGCGAGGTTAACAAAGAAGCTCGAGAACAAGTTAAGGACCGCACAAAGAACGATGGAACGAAAAATGTTAGGCCTAACGTGAAGAGACAGGAAGAGAGCGGTGTGGATGAGATAGCAAACGGGGATAGCCGATATTCTTGTTGACATTAGGCGGAAAAAATGGAGCTGGGTAGGCCATGTAATGCGCAGGACGGATAACTGGTGGACCATTAGAGTTACAGAATGGATACCAAGAGAAGGGAAGCGCAGTCTAGGGCGGCAGCAAACTAGGTGAGGTGATGAAGTTATGAAATTTGCAGGCGCAAGCTGGAATCAGCTAGCGCAAGACAGGGGTAATTGGAGATCACAGGGAGAGGCCTTCGTCCTGCAGTGGACATAAATATAGGCTGATGATGATGACTTGTTTTCTGTATTCACTTGTGAAACTTTGTTGAGGCCGGAAAGTTGAGGCTTATGAGGTCCGGAGGTGAAAGCTCGAATAGTGACCCAAATATGATTATACGGTAATAGAATAATATATATTATTAACGCGGAGTATTTAATGAGATCTGTATTGCGGAAAAATCACGACAGGGAGTATTGTGACTGTTCGTAAGAGTGGTGGACAATTGCGCTGTGTACCATGTTACTCTTGTCACTATCTGCGTGGCGAACTAACTAAAAATTTGAACTAAACACTTAACTGTTCAACGGTAAAGGCGCTGTCAAACACATTATTCTCTTCTATTTTCTATAGCTACGCTCCCGATAGCAATATTCACGAACCAACATTACAAAGTAAACGAGTGAGAAGAAAGGGAACCGAGGGGCCCGATCTTTATTAATCATATCATAAGAAGCCAACAAACCATGACACCAAGGACAACATAGGGGAAATTACTTGTACTTACTAATTGAATTAAAGAAATGATGAATTAATGAAAATGAAAAAGGATGAAAAAACAACTGGCCGAAAGTGGGCAACGAACCCACGTCTTCGCATTACTCGTGCGATGTTCTCACCATTGAGCTACCGCGGCGCCGTTTTCCCATCCACTTTCTGGGGTATTTATGTCTTACAACTAGACTTAAGCCTCGGAGTGTTAGCCAGCGTAAACGAGGGAATACATAGGGACCGAATTCAAAGAAAGACGCTGGACAAGGCACATTTGGAAAGATATATGCATGCGTTTCACCAAACTTATTTACATATTAGCTCACTCGAATTGCTCTAGAGCACGTGGCCTCCTGTATCTACTCACCTGGCTTCAATCGCCCAGACGCCGATGCCTCATCAGCTGTAGTGCCTCCTTTACCAAAATGGCAAAGACCATGTAACTGCGCTATCTGTCAGTGCGACAAACGACAGAAATACAGCTTTGCTTGTGCTGCGGCGTACAAAGACAGTGTCTATCCTTCGCTGCGATATAATGGGCAGTTACCCCTCTGTCTGAAAGGAGTGCCAAGGGACGCTAGCCGCGGCGTGTTGTTCGAGGTTCCCGACTTCGCTGACTAAGTTGCACTTTGTGCAGCTTGGTAGTGTTTGCGTTCTTTGCGGTGATGCTTTTGTGCGCTCTGGCCTTTCTCGTATCTAATTTTTCCACTCAAAAGCGCAGGACAAGTACTCAGTATTTCCTTTCTCATTTTGCGAGCGGCTTTCCGGTTATCCCGTTGGCCATCTCCTTGCAGGACAAGCTGAAGCTATGAGCAGCATGCCTTAAAAACATCGATAATCTTTATGTGAATTTTTCAGTATTGGGATGAATACTGTTTTTTTATGAATGGTTATATAGAATGATGAGGTTATTAGTAACTTTTCCGGCCATCTGAGGGCGTCGGCTGTTATTCTGACTCACAATGCGCATTTCTGAAAGAGCAGACACCCTTGTAGCATCAATGATGTTGAGTTGGAAAGCTCAGTATAAGCTTTTCTTTTTGGAGGTTAACGAAACAAACCTGCAGTTACGTATAGCAGGCGGCAGGTATTTTGAGCCGCGATGCGAAGCTTCTGGCTGTGCGTACGCATGCTTCCGAGCTTTGATTCAGTTCGTGTGTATTCCATCCTCATCTCGTCCCGTTCACACGCACGTGAGCCGTTATGGTCATTCCGCTCATGGCGGTGCTAAAGGGCACTTGACACGTCGTACTGCTACGCCGTGCTCGCTCCTCATATTTCGGTCCTCTTCAGCAGTTTGATCACGATGGAGCAGGCGCAAAGAAGCGCTCGCCGGCCGCCGCACGCCGGAGGCGGCCGCGTGAATCGGAAAGCGTACGTGCACCGAATTGCCCCGGCAGACTCGCAGACACCTGCGTTTGCAGCTGGACATTTACACCCGGCATAGTAGGACGGGTTTTGCTCTTCACGGTAAACATTAGAGCAAGACTGAAGATGTAGAAAAAAGAAGAAGAAAATAGAAAAAAAAAACTGGGGAAAGGTAGCCTTTCACTTATTGCATCTTTTTTCTTTCTTCTCTTTTCTCTCTCTCGTTCAAGCGCTCAGCAAACGAAGGCGAAAGTTTCTGTGGCTTCCGCATGAAAGACCACTTCACGACGGAGGCGACGAGCACGAACAACGGCGCCTTTTCGGCGGATGAGTTCTCTCTTTTTGATGTAGAGGTTTCTCGGACGTGAAGCGCGGTCATAGTTCATTTAGACGACGTCCGGCAATTGCTGAGTCAGGTCCCATCGGCAGACTTTATCAAGCCGAAATTGGTGCCCCGACATATCTGACGCGTTATTTCTGACGCGCAATTATGGTGCTAAATTTTTTGGCGCGCTCATATTTTTATTCCTACATTTTGAAGTGTAAATATATATTTTTTTCTCTCCTTAACGCATGAAAGAATCAACGGGGAGAAACTCAGTCAGTAGAGCTGCACGCACAAGATATATGTTTGTATTGTAGGCGACCAAAATAAAAAATAAAAAAAAACAGAATGACATAAGTTAGGAAGCACACAGAGGCGCGAAGTACAGCTGCACGTTATCACGGTTTCTCCGGTATGGGTTCACAATATACACCACAACGTGTTTGTGGTGTATATTGTGATATTTGTGTATATTTTGTGTATATTTGTGGCGCATGGCTACGACTCACCTCTCCGTTGAGAAAGGCGAGAAGGCAACGGCACATAGCATGCGCATGTCAGTCAAGTAGTTACAGGGCAATTTGCAGTGTCTCCTAGAGGATGCGCGTGTCGATTCATCTAATACCCTAGATTCGCTTTATTTGAATTAAAAAAAAACAATAATATAAAGAAGAAAAAGTATGCGTTATTTCACTGGTAAAGAGATCGAATGTCCAGACTCCTTGTCTGTCATGCCTTCTTCCCACACCACGTTCCACACCAATTCTCCCTCCTCGACGCGTTGTTGTTCGTTCGTGGCTACGCAAGAACGTTACGTGACCCCACGTCCTCATTCCCAGCTTCATTTCACAGTTTCAAATGCGTATGCGTGCGTCAACAAAGCGAGAGTATATGCGCCTACATACTATATGCGTCGTCTATCGATACCGCGAAATTCAAAGCCGGAGGTGGACGATATCGGCCAAGGCGGCCTACCGACATTGCTCTGCGCAGAATGGCGTTTTCCAGCACGCATCTCGCTCCATTCTAGGTGCATGCGCCCCTCATCAGGCGAGGGGCGCATGCACCTGGAATGGAAATGAATAAGAACGAGTGCATCTTGCTGGCTACTCAAGTCGGCCCTATTGGTCGCACAACGCCTGCCTAGAGTAGCCTTTTTCACGCAGCACTGTAATAAACCCACGCACGAACGCGAAAATGTGTGGCAGATGCACAGCGCGAGGCATTGCGCTCAGATGTGCCACAGCAGACAGGCAGTGCCCTTCTGAGTGTCGTGCCTGTTTTGTTTGCCGTTACTCATCCTGTACTGTGCCCTTCACCTTTAATCACCCTTGTTACCAGTCGAGAAGTCCCACCAAAGTGCTAACGCGGAGTTATTACGGTGTTCATAAACGAAGAAAGAAGACCAACAAAAATATAAATAGTGGAATGAAGGAAATGCAGATAGCTTGATACTTAACTCTTACTCCCAAAAAATCTACTTCATTACAGAGGCTGTGATCGAGCGCGAAATGTCATTCTGACCAAAAATTTCCACAGTAAGATTGCACACAAAAAGCTACCTCTGTAATTAAACAAGCTGCAGCACACACATTAAAAAAGAAAGAAAGAAAGAAAAGGCGCGTGCGTCATCACTTTGCACTTTATCTCACGAGAGCACGGGCGCGCGCAAAGCATACAGTGGCAACCAGTGAATACATTCGGGTCCTCTGGCTCCTGACGAGGCACCACGCTTTTCTAATTAATGGCGTGATAACTTTCATTGGATTTGTCGGCGCAGCTAAGCATGCAAGGAGATTTGCATAAAGCCGAACGCACAGGCCACGGTCCTACGTTGCCAGTGCACCGAAAGAAACGGTAAGCAGTCGTTCTCTGTCCGTTTATTAATCGCGATCATACAGCATTAAGCCCGCATAGCGTTGCGGCTTTGTTCCAGCTCTCCGCTGGGAGCGGAGGGAAGAGAGGGTTTAAGGGGGCGTTGTGCGCGGCGGCCGGGCACCGAGAGAACGCGGTGGGGTAATGAGCGCGTTCGGGCGGACAATACTCTAGTGCATGCGCCAACTACAGCAGTGCTTACGAAATATAAGAGAGAGAACGATGCTCTGCCCGTGTCTGGTGGCTCGTGTGTAAGCCGCTTGGGAGCGCACTGTGCAAGTCCCCCCCCCCCCCCCCCCCCCCCCCCCCCCAGTAACCTTCAGAGTGACGGAGAGATTGCACGCTGCAGATGGAATAGATCGTGACGCTGGAGTATACCACGAGAAGCTCCTATAGAAGAAGAGAAAGGTGTACATCATTAACCGTGTTGGAGTGGCATCAGTAGCGTTCGCTTCCTCTTTCTCTCACTCAGCCGCCGCGGAATCCATGCTACGTCCCTCATGCATCGCAGAAAACACGGAGAAAAAAAATTAAAGGGGTGGGAGGAAGCAAAGGGATTGAAAAAGCAAGGGAGAACCGAGAGGTAAGGGAAGAGCGCGGTGTGTTTACGAAAGGCTCCACTGTGTAGTGCTCGCATAAACAAAAGAAGAAAAATAAGAAAGGAGCGCCAGAATATCTTTCCGTGGCCATTCCGACTGCCGCGAGGACGGAAAGCAAGCGTTACGAGGCGGGCGAGGCGTCCTATGCGACGGGCGTAGCGTTCAACGCATGCATATGCGAGGCGGCTCGCTCTCTCTGCCTGAACATCACGCGGCCCAACGCCTGCCGTTCGCGTACGCGAGAAGCGAGAGCCGGCGGTAATGGTGAGTCGAGCGCGAGCCAACGAGCAGCACCAACAGCAGCAGAGGCAACAGCAGCAACGACAGCAAGAGCTTGCCGGCCAGGCATGCGAGAGTAGATGGAAGGGGGGGAAGAAAAAGGCTTTTGCGGAGCCCGCTGAACGTAGTACGTGAATCCCCCGGAGAAATCAATTGGCCGACCGCTTTCCTGCCGCCGCCGCCGCCGGTAACGAGTCCGCTCCGGCGCATACATATTCATTGCAAGCATTGGCCCAAGCCCGAGCGCTCCCAAGGCGGTAGAGGCGCGCGTGGCGACGACCGCGCACGTTCCGACGCTCACCGCTGGAGCGAGAGGAGCCGGGAGCTTTACATACCGGGGCGAGATTGAGCTGTCGTCCCGTAGCTCGCGGCACCATATCTATGCTCACGCTTGCCCGCGTCGCGGTCCAGCCGCGGTGCGTTGAGCATTGCCCAAGGTGAATGCAGAGAGAGAAGCAGGTATATGGGGGTGCGACAGCGCGCAAAAGGAAACAAGGGATCGTCGCCGTTTCGGCTCCTCCAAACGCCGATTCAATGCCGGCCTTCTTGGGTGAGAGGCGGAACGAGACGGTACCTGAATGCCGGATTATTCGAGGGTGTTTGCGCGCTTGGTTGTGTTCCCGGGCTATAACGGCTAGCAGTATAGCGCACCCAGGATCTCTGCCAGAGGGGGTTAAATTTTTGTGTGTGTGTGGGGGGGACAAGCACTTTGCATAATATGCAATTTCCTTGCTTTAGCCAGAGGAATCCAACAGCAAATAAAATGCCTAATAATTATAATGACACCAAGGATGATGACGATGTTTATTTCTTCAGCGTTTTACTGAAAGTAATTTAAGAGTGAATGAATAAATACGAGACAGTGACAGAGTGTTTTTGTTAAGCAGGAAAATTCGACCTCAGGCCACCTCCTGAATTGATTGAAATGACAATGTGAACAGAGCGCTGAAGGTACACGTTAGACAGGTGGGGCTGAGCGCGTGGGGGAGGGATTAACTCGCCTAAGGGGGGGGGGGGGTTACAACACCCGAACATCCCCCCCCCCCCCCCTCGCTTCGCCACTGACGGCTAACGTTAAACTTCCGTCTTTGATTTTGTCTTCTACGTGCAACGGAAATAAATCGCAGCATAGAATTTTCGCGCGACGTCCCATTCTGTGTCCATTCTATCGCAGAGTAATATGGCCGCCTATAGCCGGAGATAAACAAGATATCTAATCCGACGAAGTGGGCAGGAATTGGGTACATGCGAGACTAGTTCCCAAAACTGCCACAACGGCGGGTGGCCCCACCGTAACTGAAGGGAGAAGAACGAAAAAAAAAAAAGCTCGTGGACAAAGTTAGGTACCGGTACTGACTCGTGGTTCTACCTATTAGAGATCAACTGGAACATTCTGGTGAAATACCAGGAGCGTGTCCACAACGCGCGCAGGTTTTCAGGACATTTGAATATTTTATAACACAGCCTATGATACTGCTGCGTTGTAAAATATTCAAATGTCCTGAAAATCTGTGCGCTTTGCGGCACGTAACTGGTATTTCACCACACTGTTCCAGTTGATCTCTAATATGTAGAACCACGAGTCAGTTCTGGTACCTAACTTTGTCCACGAGCTTTTTTTTTTTCTGTTCTCCATTCATGTGACGGTGGGGCGCGCGGCCGCCACCGAGAGATGGTGCGACGTGTACCTGTCCCGAACTCCTGGGGATAGAGCCCTTTTACTTCTTTCTGCCTGCCAGTATAATTAGCTTGACCATAAAAGACGGGAAAGGCCACATGAAGTATGTTCGTATTTTTTTCACGCACATGAGTGAGACCGCTTAGTTCGATTTTTGTTTTGCATAAACTTATGCCCTTTCCCTCTTAAAAGAAAATAAAGAAAGAAAGTAGCATTAAACAGTGTGATAATGGCAGACAAATTACCTTATTTGACGACGCGACAGAGGCGATGGGAAATGGCTCCAACGCAACAGCCCCCCCGCCCCCCCCCCCTTTTTTTTTACCTTATTATTTAAAATCAGAACTTTAGAGAGAGAGAGATAAATGAAAAAAAAACTGTTTGGCTTTGTCGCACGCTCAATGGATCCATTAAATGCTAATTCCTGCCTTTAGAGTAGCCTCATCACTGGCTGGCGCGATACCCGCTGCGGATAAAGAAGAAACACCGCAACAAGTAGGAGGAGAGGAAGCTTTACGCATTGCTTTCGTGCCTTGCACCGTGTCACACACAGCCGCCCCTCCACCGCAGCATATGAAGCATTCCTTTCTTTCCTATAGGCTGTTCTTGCAACTGCGCAAAGGCGCGCAATCGCGTGTGCACACTTTTTTTATACAGCAAGTACAATAATAAAAGGACGTCTTTATGGCATGCCTTTAGCAGATGCCTCGTATTAAATGATAGGTGTCTGTCTGAACGACTCACTGTTATTCGTTCTAACAAACCATGAATTCAGTGGATGAAAACTTGAGGCGCTGACTGTTTCTTCTTGATGTAGAATTGATAGATGATGCAAAAGTTTGCGAGAACAATGCAAAAGTTACTTGGACAGTGCTCACTGAGTTATCTGCAGCAAAAGGCGAACACAGTATTAAAATACGTTTTCCTTGTTAGATGCTAATGTCTGTTAGAGCTATTGTTGTTAGATTAGCGCCTCTAATAAGTGCTTCCGTACACCTATGCATGATGCGACGCACTTATGCTTTTAACTGTGGACTGACCTTGAACTGAGGGGCGTGTTCGGACCTTACCATCCATTGTTAGCACGTGTAAAGCTCTTGCACCAACGGCACAGACTAGGAAGTGTGCTCGTATAGAGCATTTCGGTAGCGGCGCGGACAGAATTTAGATGTCGAGTCAACTCTTCCGTTGCGGTATCGTTATCTTGATAGCGATTATTTTCATTCTAACTTTTTATTTATTTATTTACTATTTTTTCTATTGTCATTAAATTACTCCTTTATTTCATGCTGTAGAACATACAGACATTGAGTAGCCGAGGTATACTCTCTACGTCACACTCTGCACAGAAAATTATTATTATTTATTATTATTTGATTTGAAAACATATACACAGGAAAGAGAAAGCAAGGAGCAAGGCTAGCAACTGCCAGCAGAAGGGGCACAACGCCTGCCTACTCTTCAGAAAGGAGGAGACAAATATAGAAGATAGGAAGGAGGGGAGGAAGGAGGAAAGAAAGAGCGAGATGACAAATCTCAAAGAATAAAGTACAACATACAGTAGGGCCTGCAGGTCAAGCTACTAAAGAATGTAAAATAAAAGTATTAGTCGCTGGGTTACAAACGTGCCCCTAGCAACTAATATTATGTCTAACAGAACAACACACAACGAGAGGCCTTCAGCATGCTAATCCAGATGGTTAAGAATGACTGGATGTTGGGCTAGTTACTCTTGTAATTCTATCCGGGGCAAGTCTGTGCAAGAAAAAAAAAACAAATAAACAAACGAAACAGGTGTGAACGACGACGTTGTGTGAATATAGCTTCAGTCGCAGCGCGCAGGTCGACATTTATTTTATCTACCAAGTACTAACATAACTAGCCGATAACCAATGCTATACCACGTGCTGTACCGGGCCTGATCAACGCCATTTCCATAGCACTAGGCGTTTCCGCTCAGCGCCGCGAGATTAAATAGTTCATTGACCGACAGGCTACACGATGAAACGGGGGCATGCACCGAGAAGGGGCGCTTATCGCGTACGTGATTTTGTTACGCCAGGCTTGGCAATGAAAAAGTCCGTCGACTTACGTGACGCCGCTGCTCTAAGTGTTCATGCCTCGCGATTATCTAGCAGCTGCTGGCTCAACTGAGCACGTTCGCTATGGACAACGCAGATGTATATTGGGATGAAAGCAAATACGCAACTGTGCTGGCCGGAGGAGTTGCAGTGCCGCGTGTCCGCACGCAGTGGGCAATTACTTCCCCTTATATCGCAAATCTTCAGCAAGATAACCGCTGCCAAAATGAAACAAGCTACTAGCCGAAGCCTGACAAACATCCAGTATGGCTGGGCCCGGCCCAGTCCAGAGTGGCAACCCCGAATCATCGTGTTGCACCAACGAAGCGCGAGGGTGACGGCCACAGAGAGAATGGTCCTCACGCGAACATAAAAGGGGCCGCGACGGACAGTTAAAGGTTCGGCCCTGCCCCGACCAAATCCCGCGTGCATGCCGGCTCCGGGAAATCGGGCAGAAGCCTCACCAGCGGCTGGCGCAAATGCTCGGGTCGCGACTGTGCCCGCTACAGCTGTTAACGACGCCATAAAAACGGCCGTCCACGACTTTGCAAGGCTTCTCGATCTCATACCGGGAGGACAGCAGGCCTCTGGCGCACGCAAACGCGCGTGCCAAGAGAATGGCACGGGGCTGGACAGAAACACGTAGAGCGGAGTTGTCAATGACAGTTGTGCTGCTGTGTGTAGACGGCGAGGGAAGTGTGCGCGTGCCGGACGGCGTGAGGAAGGCTGTCGTGATAAAGTAGCGGTTGGCCGACTGTTGTGTTGGTTACTTGTTTTCTTTCCTTTTGTTTTCAATTTAAGCCGCAGCACTCAGCGAAATATTTTCTAAACCACATTCCTTTCTTTAAAAGGAAACTGCGAACCGCGAGGCATTGTGCGATGAGCTCTGACGGCATACAAGAGGCAATAGGAGGACGCGAAGAGGCGCCATGCAGGAGAATGTGGCACGAGTAATGGCAGCGCGCGCCATTACAACGACAATGTGAAGCCCGTACCGCAGGCTGCATTGCCCATTAAAAAAAAGAATAGCGCACAATCTGACTATGTTGTTGTCAAGGAGGGCGTGCTTTCGTTTCGTGTGTGTCTTCCCAGAGGCAGCCAGAAAGAGCACAATGACAGAGAAACATCTGTTACTTATCCTTAACCTTAAAATGTGCGCATGATGTCCACTCTTTACATATCGCTGCTGACAATGCGCTTTAGGAAGTTGATTGCTTGGTTCTTTGACAAAATGAGATCGATAACGTGATCTGAATGTTGCTGTCAGCGTGTACCCATATGACGGATGCAGTACAACATGAAAAATTTATTCAGTGCTTGCTCTTATAGCTCCATTGTGAACACTGCAAGAGGCCAAGGCTATCGCGACGCCAAGTACACGATTCAGCAGCAAGGCTGCGATAGTAAGCTTCGCGTCACTTTTTCCGAATTTTTGTTATCCTGACCTTCAAGTCCTTACCCCCGGAGTTGCTCTAGAATTCGACTACGAGACTCGACTGTCGTCTGTAGTGTTCCTGTTCTGTCTGCGTTGTGCATTCTCTTTTTTTCCCTTCTTTCTTTTCTCTTCAAGTAGGTGGGCGTCGCGCCCTTTTCAGGATACAGTTGATAGCCTGCTTCCATTTCTGTGTTATGCTGTGTTTCTAAAAAAAAAAAAATACGCTGAATTTGACGTTGTCTTGTCGGGAACTCGCCACACAACAAACGTTCTTGGGAATTTTCCACAAATGCCATTGGTGCATCTCTGACGCGCACACAAGTGTTATGTGCATCTCTTTCAATCGTCAAGCACTGAAAGTGACTTAAACCACAGTGAGGGACGTGCTTGTAAATTAAAGGTCATATCCAAGAAAAGCGTTAGGACATAAAAATGTTACCAGACGAGGATTCTTAATACCCATGCAAACTTCGAGTGCTTTTACAATGGCCGCAGAATCTTTTTAGTAGTTCAAAATGACTTTCTGCAAGACTCGGTACAGTGAAGCACGTGATGACGACTTCAAATCAAATCAAATCAGTTTATTATTATTATTACATCGTATGTTAATGACAGCATATAAAATATACAGACGAGGGTCCCAAAGTACAAGACTGCGCTGATGAGCGTAGAAAGCTACGCGAGTAAATGTGTAGGAAGTTTATCAGGAATTCTGCCTAAAAAAATAAATAAATAAATAAAGAAATAAATAAAGAAAGAAAGAAAGAAAGAAAACCAGCATCTTGTTTCACGAGAAAACAAAATGCAGCCGTAGCTCAGTTGTACGCGCAGCACGCATAGGCCAAATTAATCACATGTTATTTAATGTAAATGAAGCATTGCTTAAACGCTGACACCTGTTTCCATTGAGCTTTCATCAAGTGAAGCTTTTACGACATCTTGTCACGCTGTCCTGTCAGATGGGCAAGAGAGAGAGATAGACGCAGACATTTTTCATGATTGAAAAGCGCACAAGTAAAAGTTTCTCTATTAATTCGCGATGCATTTCATTAAGTTTGGCTTTCACATTCAATTACTGCGCAAATTCAAGGCATACCGTACAAGAAGACTTCTTGATTCTCTTTTCTTGTGTTGTGTTCCTTTCTGGCATTCGCGCAATAATTTGATCTGATCAAGACGTTCTACCTAAGATCAGTCTTATTTCGTTCCAAGCAAGTCACTGCGAATGCTTGTATCGCTGACAGAATTAAACAGATGAACAAATAGAAAAAGAAAAACAAGGAACTGAACCTGACAACACGATGTTACCCTTCACGTTCTCGAGTGCGACGCTCAATTCCATCAGCTACATGCATCCTAGCTCAGTGTTACACCACCTAGGCCTTGTTTTTTTTTTTTTTTCTAAACGGGAGGAGAGAAAGAGAGCGGCGAAATTCGCAGTAGGCTGCGGCTTTTTCCAGATACCAGTATCATGATTACTGCCTAGCATTGCACCCGTGCGCCTAACCAAACACTCAGGCTCTTCTTGGCCCCCTACCCCGTCTTTGTGCGCTCTTGTTAGTTTAGACGGTTTAGAGCCCGTCTTGAATTCGTGAGGTAGCGGGCTCCATTCTGGCGGCGCAGAATGCACATTTCGATTATTTTCAAAACAGCAACACACCCGATGTGCCTTGCGGCTTCGCTTTGGAACATTGACACACACGCGCTATGCGTTGCGTAGCCGGTGCAGTCGGCCTTAGCAGCCAAGAAAAATATACAAATACCGTCGCTACTACTCGTTTGGCATGTCGGCAACCAAGAGCTGCAATTATCGAAAGTGTACGCGAGGGAATTCACTTCGTCGTTCCAGGCATCGGTCGCTTATGGAAAGCGGACTAATGGTTTCTTCCTGCGCAGTGCAGGCTTACGTTGTAAATGAGTATTTTGTGGAACGAGCATTCCCAGAACCACCTCTGATCTTCTCTCCGGGTTCATTCTTTTACCGTGGTGTTGGAAGCAAAAGAGAATTTGGTGGTTCGCGCAAAAAAAAAAAAAGGTTCATTTCATGTCCTATTCACGCGATTTATTTTTTTCTGTCGCGAATACTTGCCTTGGCACACGCTGAAGTATTCAAACGCACAAAGTTGTTGAGACACCTTTCACGGTCACGCGCATACCGCTCTATTTTCACACAAGCTTAGAGAAGGTGCTTTATCAAGCTTTAAATGTCGTCGTCCTAGTCTTTGAAGGCAAGTATTTTCACTCGCGCGCGAATATTGTTCGCATTTAAGCCTGGTTCGGGTTTACACCATGGAGTCTTTTATGGCACGCAGCTTACGCCGATTGCTTTACACCAAAGGCAGGGTAAAGCGAGCCCAGTTGTCGGGATTCCTTTCCTGATTGTACCTTCCCCCATCAAGGCAAGGAAGATGAGTCTACCGTTACCGCCTGCAGTATAATATGCATGGATTCATGCCCGTATAGTGCGCAATGCAGAAATCCTCGCTACAAATTCAGGCAATCTGTTTCCCGACATTGGCGATGGAAGATGGCTTTGCGGGAAGCTTACCTCGACCTCGTTCCCAGCACAAATAGAGTAGGATGCAGCAACTGCATGTGGCGCTAAAGTTTGTATAAGAATCGTTAAAGTGGGCTTCTGAGTGCGAGTCAATTTCAGACATTCCTAACGGTCTGGCTGATTTTTTTTTTCAAGTTAGGCACACGCGCTGTTTTTTTTTTTTTGCAAACTTCGATGATGGAGTGAGCTTTCTTCAGTACAATTTTCACTACTTAGAGTTGTGTAAACAGGTTAAAAAAAAATACGCCGCATCCAACGTCCTTGCTGGAGCTTTCTTGAAATCCCTCAATTAAGATATATTGAAAGTGACACAAGATGCTTGTCAATTATGCAGATTCAACGCACATGTTGGATTGTACGTGAGGCGAAACATTCGTTCAGCGGTTAATTAAATGCTATATAACAGAATTCGATGCGTACAACCTTATTCATTTTGTTGCAATGCAATATGTAATCTAATGTGATGTTTATTTTGCTGCACCACACAGGTCCCAAGTTTAATGTTATGTAATGCTGATGTTTATGGCACTCGACCGTTCACAAGCTATTCTGAAATGCAAACAGCAGTTCATGCGGATGCACATTGTGAGACGCCGATGCAGAAGTGTCATGAGGATGGGGATGTACGTTTGATGTTTGTAGAGGGAAGAACGGTGAGAAGAGGAATAAATGCGAGTAGCGAAAGCATAATGGGGATAGGGAAAGCATAATGCGTGAGCATTAAAAAAAAAAAAACTGCACACACATGCACTCGGCATTAGCTAATTGAAGATATACGTGTTAATTACCTTTATGCAGCAACCTAAACTATGTGCGGCACTTCCCGCGATTGCGTAAGAAAAAAAAAAAAAAAAACAGGGGGACACGCAAAAAACATGTCTTCTTGCTGAACCGCTGCGAATATCCAGTCGAACAAAATCAACGCCATCTGCTTAGAAGTTGTAGTAGATCACGTGGTGTAAGACGATCCCACAACACGCTGATAACTACAACCGGCACTGTCAGTCTGACGCATTATTCCGGGTCCGCTTGTCACAGGGCTACTGAACAAAACACGCGGCAAATAGTTTTTCCTTTTTTTTTCGGACTGACTTTGTTTCTTCTCCACTCGTTTCTCAAAAGGGTATTATTATTATTATTATTATTATTATTATTATTATTATTATTATTATTATTATTATTATTATTATTATTATTATTATTATTATTATTATTTGATTTGAAAACACATAGACAAGAAAGGGAAAGCGAGGAGCAAGGCTGGCAACTGCCACTGGAAGGGGCACAACGCCTGCCTACTCTTCAGAAAGGAGGAGACAAAAATAGAAATGGATGGGTATAGCAAAGCAATCGGCAAGCAATCGGCTATTATGTTACACTGGAAAACGTTCTTGGTCGCTGCTAGCGAACCTTACTGAAAAACATCGTCATGGACGCCATGACTGACCAACCTCGCCCTCCCCCAGCGTAGGGTAGCCAACCGGACTCTTGACTGGTTAACATCCCTGCATTGCTTTTATCTTCTCTCTCTCTCGCGCGTGCGCGCTTATCTAAGAATGAAGATAAAAATAAATAAATAGGGAGCCCCACCGCTAAGCTTAATTTCAGCTAGAGCAAGTGCTGGTTGGGAAGCCAGCGCAAGAAGTCTGAGCCGAACCAATCTCATCGCCTGTGCATTGCGTGACGCGTTGCATCCAGAGAAAAGGCGAGTTTACAACAAGAACAAGGCGCGCGAACAGGCGACACGCCGATACCTGACAAGTCCGCACATCAGCGACGCAGTTTTAGTTCAGGTCGCACGCTCTGTGGGGCCATACGAGTGTTTCCGGTGTCGCTGGGTGGCACTCGTCGTCGTCATCGACGAGGAGTAAGGGCGGAGGAGGGCTTTCTCGCGGGCCGCCGTGTTTCAGTCTAGTTTTGGAATAACTTGGCGAAGACCAAGAAACGGGGCGGGGAGCGACGCTGCCTGGAAAATTCAGCGCACGAAGCGCGCGTGGCACGCTCGAACGGCTACGCGACGGCGCTGTGATGCCGCGGGGCGCCTGCGGAACCTGCTGAATATTTGATGCGGCCGCGAAGACCGCGCGCGGCTCGGAAACGTGTTCCGCGTGGCCACCGGCGCCTTCTAAATCAGGGCGATCGTGCCGCCGAAGGCAGCGCGGATAACACTGCCAAGCTTTCCCGCGCGTGGCAAGCGACGCCGCCTTCTCTTGTTTGATCCATCATCCCGAACTGAGAACTCACCTACCGAGAGGGATACGCTCCAGTGAACGGATTAATCGGCCGAGCAGATCAGCGCGAGCCCGAGACTGATGCCGGGACCAGCCGGGCGCGGTGCAGCTGTCCGAAGCAACGCCAATGGGCAGGAGTACACGAAAACGCGAAGCCACCAGACACAGGACGCGCTGAATTCGTTCGTGAGAAACTTTAGTTTTTTGTTGGCCTCATTTTTCTTTTGTAATTATGATTCAATGTTTGGGCCATTTTACCCTTTCATATCAAGGCAAGCTCTTGAGACAGCTGCTCGGGACAGGCGCCTTTCTTATATGCTGCCTGACTCACCGGCAACCGCGTTAGACGGAGAGTATAGCAGCCGCAAATAGGAAGGCGCAAAGCCACGGCTTTCTTTCGACAGGCCTCAAGCGATGCTAGGGCATCGTTTATTAGTTCATTTCTTGGCGCTTCGACATCATGAAAGAAGAATGAAGGAAATACTCGAAACGCGCAGAGTAAACGATGCCGAAAGTGGGCAACATGCAGCTCAAAGCTTCAAGAATAATGGAGTTGCTGACCTTCTGGTTTTAACCGAGAAAAGACGGAACGCATCAGCCTCTGAAAAAGCGACATCGTTCATAGCAAGAACCGCGAGCTTGTGGACCTCTTTGACCCAAGCGCCTATTCGGCTCCTTTCCCCAAAACGCTACGCCGTATTTCGGGCCGCCGTGCATGAACAGAAATAAAGAAAATAAAGATCAATAAACTGACATAATGCGTGCATTCAACTGTGCGCCAGTGTATAGCGTAGAGTAGCGAACCGGACGCTCGTCTGGTTGACTTTCCTACCTTTCCTCTTCGTGCATAATTCTCTCGCTCTGAAGATTCGAGCACCGTACCTTTAACCACCACCACTTTCTCCTTATGTCGCCTGAACTGTCAACAGGCTTCGTGTACGCCATTCTGTTACCCGTTCTACAGATGGGAGGGCCCGCATAAGAAAGGCGCAAAGAGGTGTCCATACTTGCTTCAAAGTTAAATTGAATTGTCGGGTTTAACATCTCGAAATCGCACACCGGGTTATGAAGGACGCCGCAGCGAAGAACTACGGTATAAGAACTACAGTATAGCTCAGGCGTACCATAAAAAGTGTGATATCGTATGTGTATTAGGCTCCGCCATTTAAGAAGATAAATATTCATTTTATATGCTCCAGGAATTATGGGCCTTTTAAACCCTTGCTCCAATTTTTTTCGTCGATAATAGCCGCCTTTCATGTTCACACAGCAACATAAACACCGACTTTTCGAATGAAATAACCCTCAACAAATACTTCTTTCTAAAAATAAATGCCGCAAAATAAGATGCCCATGAGCTCCTTGCTCAATTTAGGGACGTGGAAAATTTTTTTTCTAGCCGACATATTTGTCTTCTCCCAAATCAGGCTCAAGTACAATCCGAGGTAGTGAATGGGCAATAACGAAGGCGGCGGGAAGAGTAAGAGCCAGTATATTCAGGGTAAAGGCCTCGTTTAATCAAACGCCTCGGTCTACTCGACCATGTGGAGGTGCGTTTTTCATGAGGATCAAAGTACGCAACAGGAAGGACTATGCGACAACTTAGATTTTTTCTTAGTTTTTTGTCAACAGCTGTGGCTTAGAAATGTAATACGGGGCGAAAAGAAGGACCTCGCGTGACATTGAGGAATGGAGGCGACCTGCGTGCACCGACCTACATGATCACGCCTTCGCTCAGAAAAAGAAAGAAAGAAAGAAAGAAAGAAAGAAAGAAAGAAAGAAAGAAAGAAAGAAAGAAAGAAAGAAAGAAAGAAAGAAAGAAAGAAAGAAAGAAAGAAAGAAATCTGCCTGAAACCTTTTTCCGAAGGGATTTGCGCGCGAGTGGTGGTAGCCTGGCAGAGACTTCTCGCCTCGCTCGCACGTGAGCTCTTTCGCCGCCGCAAACGGGACCTAATCTACATGAAATAGTCCAGCTGCCAGCCCAGAGCGCGCATAAAGGCAATTACGCGAACCCTTTTCATCACCTATACGGCAGCGGCAAATGGCGACCGCGGAACGGGGAGGGGGCATCGGCTACGCGCCATAAATCGTCGCCGGTGTCGCGGAGCGCGACGATGCGGGAAATCTGACGCGGTCGCGGCGCTCTCCGCGTGCCTCAGGCACGAGCGTACGGCGCGTGCTGACGCATGAATATGCGCGAAGCTCTGAGAGGGCCCAGTTCTGCGGAGTGCGTGAAAATATCCTTTCGGGAACGGGCCCGCCCGCGCAAGCGCGCTCCTTCGCAGATTCCATGGGCCGCAGCCGTCGCATAAGCGCCCATTCGCAGACCAAAATGAGCGGCCCAGCCACACGGAATGCTACGGCGCTTCCGCATTGCGCGCTCAACGCTGTGTGCCGAGCGCTGCCAAGCACTACTTGATGGGCGCAAGTTTTATATCATCCTTGGAAGAAGGAATGGCACCCTCGGTGGACCCGGAGGAAAGCATTCGTTTGCGACGATGTAATGAATCCCGGCACCTTCTTTCCTTCATTATTTTTTGCTCCCCTGCTTGGCATGGGGAGAGCACGCTATGTTCCCAGGTAAAGGGAGCCTATAGGCACTACTTTTTTTAAGCGTCAAATCACGTGGTCCTGTTTTTAATTCATTTGTGCATGGGCCTAAGTAGGACCTCCAGAATGTGAAAATAAATAAATAACAAAATATCTTCAGCTTCTACGAAAAAAGAATAAACAACAGCAAAAAAAAAAAAAAAAATAAATAAATAAACAAGATCCGCGCAGTGCCGTGCACGGCTAGAACGCAGTGGTTTCGACGGGTCGAGCAAGGAGAGCAAAGGAACTACCTTGAAATAATGACACGACTTCTAACTTGTATAGAATTCAAATTTAAGGAGCCACGTGAAAACACAGATAAGTTCAAGGATTGCAAAGGTACCAGTGCGCGGTTCTTGGCGTCAACGTACGCATTCATCGTTTCCAAAAGAAAAAAAAAAAAATATATATATATATATATATGAGATGCGAAAGGCAGGGAGGTTAACCGGAAGGTAGATATCCAGTTTGCTACCCTGCACTGGGGAAGGGGTAAGGGGAGACAGAAAGATAAATAATCATCCGGCACAGCTTCTGTGCTGTTTATTTCAATCCTGAACGTAAATAAAATACATGCCTCCTTTTATTTTTCTCAGTTTGAGTGCGTTCAGACAGTTCAAGCATTCCAGTGTGCTAACAAAGAAGCGGCCCAGTATTCTACGGTTATGTCGTTCGTATACAATTCTCCGAGTTCGTCAGCATTTAGACAGAATGACTCCTTTGGACAGTCTCTCGACGTCACCAGTGCTTCTGGCCCTTGAGTGTGACCTGAACACTCGACGCAAAGAAGGCTGACTCCACCCTCATTAGTTATAAATGCTGCGCTTCATGAGAGAACACCGCTTCGCCTGTGATACCAGCACGCAGCAGCATTGCTTGCTGAACAGAGGTTGACCTCTGCGCCACTTCAAAGTACTCAGAATATTTTTGTGCTTAAGCTTACACGCTCCTGAACAAACGACTCTGTCATCACGCGGCCGAATTTTGCAGCGTATAGCAAGGATTTCACAATTAGTAAGTATACGATTTAGTTAATGCATTGCAAGCTTCTGCTAATACTAAAACAAAGTTCGCTGCCCAAATGTGCGTTGCAGATGCGACGGGAGTTAGATTTCGTAGTCCCAGGCGTGCAATTGTTGCACTGCAAATGACTCTTCGTCGATAAAGAAACTTAATCTCAAAAACAACCCTGTCACATTTCCCTCTACCAGTGGCACGCGTTTGCAGAGAACGTAATCCTAATGTTCGTTTGACGCGCGCATGATACAGATAGGACGATAAAACGGAAGCAGCTTCCATTAATGTGAACTGCAGGGGATAAAACAGGCGGCCTCTCCTGATTCACAGGTAACAAATAATGACTTCATTTTTGCTTGGAAAAGAATATGCACCAATAATTCTGGAGTGTAGTGAGCTTCAACTAGCAATAGTCGCCCCTCAGTTATCACTTCATTAGGTATACGACACCGCCTCTGCGCAAAGCTGGAGTGTAGTAATAACAGATTGTGTAGTGCACGTCAAAATTGGTACACAACATACGTGACACTTAAGCAAAAGAAATAATTATTCGCATGAATAATTACAACGACATTAAATACAGGAGAAAATTATTATTAAACTACCAGACAAATGAACATGCCTATAGAGCTCACGCCTAACTTTTCCCCATGCCTATGTTTCAAGCCTCTTTAGAGGTCTTGTGACTGCATTCTATTTCCTTCAATATATAAAAAAAAAGATGTGTATCCGTTGTCTACTTCAATCTAAAGAGATATCCAAGAAACGGAAAAAGAATTCTAATCAGTTCTATAACTGCTTTCAGACAGCTCCGGAAACATTTCGAAGCTGAAAAGAAAGTGCTTGACCTAGATTTACTATTGGGTGGCCATGGTACACTGCGACTATTTGAGCTGTTATGGAAATAGGATCGTGGTCCACAGTTAGCGCGCTCACTGGAACAGGCACTTAAACATTTTCAGTTTGTTTTGTTCTACGTTTACATGACTTTTGTCGACTGTGTAACGGGGTTTCATAGTGACTCCATAGAACACTGTGGACTCGGCTGTTTTGCCTGTGCATTCTATTTCCACCGGGTAAGCAACAGCCATAAAATCAGCAGACACGAGTGAACAGTTCTTGTTGTTGAACATAATTTTAACCCAAAGGGCTTCTTAAGCCTAAGGCGCAATGTGCCTATTACACAACAGCCTGAACATTGCGCTCAGGATGCAGTGCGCGCTTGCCTTTGACGTTAGCGGCGCCTGCAACGGTTGCCCCGTTTAAGTGAGTTATCCGGGATGAGCGAGGAACGCGCCTGGCCATTCTTGCGAAACCTTGTGGAAGCGTGACAGGAGGGGAGACAAACGACGGCTTTGGAATTCAGGGGCCACCGGCCAGCGGCCAGTCACCGCTATCCGCGTTCGCGAGAATGTCCGGCAATCACTTTCGGACGAGATTCCTGACCTGCCACTTTCGCACGACATTCCTGACCTGCTGTTTGGTTCTTGCGCAATGCGCTATGGCACGTTTACGTCTAAGAAAATAACTCTGAATGGGGGGGGGGGGTTCGACGCCTTTGTTGCCAACAATATTGGCGCGCTACCTGATATTAAATAATCATTTCGCAATTTGTAGTTTCAGCACAGTTGTGAGTGTGAAGCAAGAGTTTCGAACTCAGCACTACAAATTATTAAAGAAAACAAAAGGGATCCTCGTCTAGTGATGACATTCGAAGTTTCGTGGTCACTCCGATTTTCTCCTTTAAAGGCTATAATTTGAACCTACTTGCACCCCAGGCAAGAGTTAGAGCGTCTGCTAAAAGCCGATATAGAACTGGATCATCAAGACAGATGCGCATTTTCTCAGCACATTTTCTCAGTCACCTGCAACTGAATTAAGCTATTTGTGTTGATAATATATATATATATATATATATATATATATATATATATATATATGTTGTGTGTGTGTGTGTGTGTGTGTGTGTGTGTGTGTGTGTGTGCGTGCGTGCGCTATGCTGAAGAATGGTGTGACTTTATGGCTGTTGCGCTGCGGGTTACAATCGCAGCAACATCAAAAAAAAAAAAATATGTACAAGCTTGTTTCATTAGGTGGGCTCAACTATGCGTAGTGCTCAGTTATTGTTAAATACCTATGCAAATGGGAATAACAACATATGTCCTAAATATCTCCTAAACAAACAGCACTCAGCTTCCCCCCAAAAAAACTGGTTATATAATTATGTAGTCAGTAAGTATATAACTACTGCTCGAAAAGCAATCCCGGGACTATTAATAACGCCTACAGCGCCTACACCAAAAGCAATAAGCGCTTAGCACGGCAAGCGTGCTTTTCTGCACGACAGTGGTGTTCGCAGACGAAGGTTTCGTAAACAGCGACGGCGCTGAGTAAAGTGAGTAAACTGAAAGTGCCGAAATTTACTAAGAGTGCAGTAGTAAGGGGAACCATCTCTTTTGCACGCGGTGGGAAACGCAGTTGTGAACATGTACATATGCACGGTGAACGTAGGTGACAAAGGCAAACACGCGAAAGCGCGCTAGCGTGCGATGTCATGCTTACCATTCCTGTCATAAACACGAAACCATGGTCCTCTTCGAAACGGGGTCTGTATTCACAAAAAAATCTCTCACGCTAGAACTGTTCGTAAGACAAGCTGCAAGCCAATCGCGATGTTGGGCACGATTGCGGTCAGCTAATGACAAAAATAACTTGAATCACGTGAATTGGGGTCCTGATTCGCGCTTGCGTTGACGCCACGTTGGTCTGGCAATTTCGGCGAGCACAATCTGCGACTGCATGACTAAGGCCGTGGGATATTTATGACTGACAATTAATGTCTTTGTAGGCTTTCAGTGCTATCGTGAACTCGGTGCGCAGCAGAACGTGTTTCAAAGATGGGCTGTCAACGCGGCATTTCCAGCTACTTAACCTAACCTCTTAGTAATAATTTATATTTATTACTAAATGAAGTAATGTTGGCATGAAAGACTGCCGTGGAAGACCTCGTAAGCGCTGCGCACAGTATTAGACACGTGGTGACAAGGTTGTTTGAAGGCAGTACTTTTGTACATCTGAAATTCTATTGTGATGATGTCCGGAAGTACGCCATTTAAAGTTTGTTGTTGTCGTCGTCATTTCTACTCAAGGCAAATACCAACGCTGTTGCTTACAAAATACATTTTACGTTCCATCTATCATATGCCTGCGGCCCGAAAAGTGATAGGCCTAATGCTAACAGACAGGAAGACAGCAGAAGGGATTAGTAAGTAAATGGGCGTAGGTGATATTATAAATGACTTGAAGGGGAAGAAATGGAGCTGCGAAGGGTATGCGATTAATACGCAGATCAGATACGTAAGCGGTGGTTTAATAGAGCAACCGAATAAGTGCCAAAAACAAAGGAACCGCCGTCGAAGGCGGCAGAGGACTAGTTGGCATGACCATGAGGTTGGGGAAATTCGCAAATATAGAATGAAGTCAGCTTATGCAAAGCCGGGGTAATTGGAGTTCGCTGGGAGACGCCTCCGTCCTGCAGTGGACATAGAGTAAGCTGGTAATGATGATGGTTAAATGGCTACGCACATGACGCGACTCTGAGAGGTGGCGTCGCGAACACTTCGCACCCTGCAAAAACTGCCAAGCGTCCAACTTAGCCGTTTGTGCATGTGTGCGCCTGCTCTAAGTTTTGGATTTTCCATGCAATAAAGAAAAAAAATGCCAACAATGCAGCGGTCGGAGCTTCCGGCTCTCAAACATACCTGGATGCAGAAAACTTGATGCGAACCCCACTGGTGCCGATGAGCAAAGTGTTTTCTTCACCGCATGAACGCATGACTTGCGCTGTTATCTACTGACTTTCTCTGGGATTCAGATTTACTAGTGTTCGATGGTGGATTTTTTTTTTCTGAAATCGTGCATGACGGGGCGAAAAATAGTTTTATACCTAAAGGAAAAAAAAGGAACACGGGTTATGGAAACCATATTATAAAAACTGATCAACACTGCCCGAATGAGGAATGGGGGAATTCACCGGAGCGAACGTTTCCGCAAGGGAACTTTTCTTCGCTGGGACTTGTTTCCCTGACGAAGACGAGTCCCATTGCCGAATTATTGGCTCCGGAAATATCCCTCGTTCGAACGGTGTTGATAATTTCAAGTCTCCATCTTACAGTGTACCTCTGTCTCATTTGGACTCATGCTGATAACTGACATTTAATAAAGTGCTGCTTGAAACATTGCAACCAGAACTCAAACGGGCTATGAAGTACACTATAGTGTGTTTTCACCATGTGATAGGATCATGGTTGATCATTTCTAAAAAAATTAATTCTTGCGATGCCATGTATTAGACTCAGCGGCAAAGCATTTTCAGTGAAGCAATTCATATTAATGGTGGCAGCACTTGCGGCTATGTATTTATCGACCATGACGGAACGCAAGTTCGCAAATCCACGTGGCTTCCACGGTGGTGTCATGGAGTTTGAGTTGTAGCTAGTCGTTTAAAGATGTGCGCTTCGGAGCAACTGCACCACCTTTAGACGCTGTTCCCTCCTCTTATTTCGTTTTTTTAAATTTTTTTATTGTTACTGCAGAACAATGGGAAACGAAGTAGCTAAGATGTTCATTGTTCTGACTTCAAGAGAGCGTTTGAAAGAGAACAAAACCGTCATGAAGGAATGGACAACGAAATACAGGAAAACATATTTAGCCCAGAAGCCATTCGTCGTGTTCCCTCTCTGACATACGTCGTTTTAATGGCATCTACACACCACGTATGATCATTCTCAAACTGCTGGTGCGCCCTGACGACAATGGTCGCTCGGCAATGTAAGGCTACCACGCTTATGCCTGCCACGAATGCTGCCATTAGGCGAAGCTCTTTCGTTCTTTATGTTTTCTATCTTTTCTATCTCTCCTTTCTAACTGCACTCTTGACGTTTGGTCTTACTTTACTGTGCGCCTAAAGACGCGTGTTCGGACACAAGGCCCAGGAATGAACCGCAAAAGGGCCGATAACTGCCTCTCCCGAAGCACCAATTAGGCGCGTCGACTGCCGGGAATCAAATTACGCTGTACACACTCGGAGGACAAACCGCCCAGGCTGCGACCACCGAGCTAATGCAAATTATCGCGTCGATGGCGACGCGAGCCCGCTGCGGTGGTGGCCACATCGTTTTACTGCCTTCCGCTGTTGTATTTTTGTCACTCGGTTAAATTCTTTCTCACCGTTCGCAAAAAGGCTTGACTGGCTTAGTCAGCATTATAAAAGTAAGTAAAATATTTAAAAAAAAACTTCGTCAACCTCGGCACACCACCGGGCAAACTCCATTCTAACTGATTAGAACGTTGATGCAGTTGTTTTCATTGTTACGTTTTTCTTTCCTCTCTACCGATAAGAAGGCACGCATGAAGGCTCGTGTGCGCGGGAAGAAAAATGCTGCTGCGGCGGAACGCTCCACTTGCGTCGCATTGTATAGAAATTGGAATAGTTGCGGCATCCATTGCATGGGGGCTTATCACATGGCGTACAGTTGATTTTTTTTTCTTCGCTAAAGTACTTCAGATTTCAGGTTTGTGCAGATATAAATTATTTAAATGAACAAAGTCGAGACTGGCGGAAGCGAGACTTTGCGCGCACCGTGGGGAGTTGCCTTTACCACAGTCTTGCCGCTTTAACAATTTTTTTTTTCACACGATTATTCTTATTTTTTATCATCCACCATTCACAACCTGCCGATGCTGGTAATAACGTGGGCGGAGCACCCCTCAGAACACTGGTGAAGTGCGAAAAAGGAATCGCATTGTAAGAAATCGTTACATTATCCTGGCCTGTAGGGTGTATCTGACGTTGGTCGTTTGCAGCGCTGATTTTACGTTCGTGTGACGCATCAATCAGCACGATGTCTTGCTTGAGCGTCAGCTATTCTCTGAAAGCATAGTGTTTCTGTTGGCTGGTCCTGTCAATGCACTCGTAAACCACGGGACTTGAAGATAAGGCTGACGGAGCATATAGTGGAAATTTAGATTCAGCCACAATATCACGCTTAACAAATGGCTGCAAAAGTTAATAGATTCAAATCGACAAACGTGGCTTAAGACAAACTTTTCATCTGAAATTCATTTCCATCGAGAACATTCAGGGTTTCGGGCCAACATTGAGCCTAATTTAGCTTGTTTCATAATTGCGGGGAAAACCCTGCTATTGAAAGTTAACTTTGTCTTACACAAGTCGTTAGAAGTTCAGTTGTGTTTCTATTGTATCGTTCGTTGTTACTTTCAATAGATTTTCTGTTGAAATGCAATAATTCAATAGAATACCATAATTGGTTTTTGCAAGAAAAGTTAAACGATATTATTGGTGATTCGAAAGCAATGCCCATAAGCATGCTCAGAGTTTTAGAGTTTAGGACGCATATATAAGCTCCTTTTTAGAGCTTGAAAGCTTCGGAGGTTATATAACTTTGGGAGTGCTGATTAAGTGCTTACGTAATTAAAATGAGTCAGATGCGGGACTGGAAATTCATGCTTTTATTAGCCGAGCAAACCGACTTGCGACGCACTTTCATTGTTCTCTCCGCCATACATCCGGTTGCCTACCTTGGAGTGTTTATGAATAGCGGCGGTGGGTAGCCATGGTTACCAACTGCCGTAACGAACAACAGCATGTTCACTCGCAGAGGGCTGGTTCGTTCTCGCCACAGCAATTAGGCAGAAGAGAGACACAGCCAGGGGACACGAAGTTCTTTATGGGCGGTAACTCGCTCATTTGTTCTGTCGCCACGCTGCCAGGAAATGCAGTTGGAACTGCTAGTACACCAGACGGCGATAGTTACCGCCCTAACTTTCACTGCCATGTGGCCTTGTTTTCTTCTTGCCGTCAATTAATTCAAACTCGTCGTCGAATACGGCACTGGAGACAGGTCGAAAGTCTTTGTACAATAAACACAAATAACACAAATCAGCAAGCTACTTTTTTCTTTTTCTTTCAGCTCGATTCTTTGAATTCGCACTTATCGGTTCCCCATATATTCGGTTCATCGCTTACTCATCTGCCGACGACGCGTATAATAGGAATCGCCAATAGAAGCAAATACTGGCTCATAA